>NW_027194013.1:0-72214 GCF_032444005.1 Ranitomeya imitator
CACCATACACTCTATACCCTACCCTCTATACCTTACACTCTATACCCTACACTCTACACAGTATACCCTACACTCTATACCCTACACTCTATACCGTACATTCTACACTGTATACCCTACACTCTATACCCTACACTCTAATCCCTACACTCTACACTCTATACCCTACACTTTATACCCTACACTCTATACCCTACTCTCTACACTCTATACCCTACACTCTATACCCTACACTTTATACCCTACACTCTACACTCTATACTCTACACTCTATACCATACACTCTACACTCTATTCCCTACACTCTATACCATACACTCTAAACCCTACACTCTATACCCTACACTATACACTCTATACCCTACAATCTATACCCTACACTCTACACTCTATACCCTACACTCTATACCCTTCACTCTATACCCTACACTCTACACTCTATACCCTTCACTCTATACCCTACACTCTATACCATACACTCTATACCCTACACTCTACACTCTATACCCTACACTCTATACCCTACACTCTATACCCTACACTCTATACTCTATACCCTACACTCTATACCCTACACTATACACTCTATGCCCTACACTCTATGCCCTACACTCTAATCCCTACACTCTACACTCTATAACCTACACTCTATACTCTACACTCCATACTCTACACTCTATACCCTATACTCTACACTCTATACCCTACACTCTATACCATACACTCTAATCCCTACACTCTACACTCTATACCCTACACTCTATACCCTACACTCCATACCCTACACTCTATACCCTACACTCTACACTCTATACCCTACACTCTATACCCTACACTCTACACTCTATACCCTACACTCTATACCATACACTCTATACCCTACACTCTACACTCTATACCCTACACTCTATACTCTACACTCTATACCCTACACTCTATACCCTTCACTCTATACTCTACACCCTATACCCTACACTCTACACTCTATACCCTACACTCTATACCCTACACTCTACACTCTATACCCTACACTCTATACCCTACACTCTACACTCTATACCATACACTCTATACCCTACACTCTACACTCTATACCCTACACTCTATGCCCTGCACTCTATACCCTACACTCTATACCCTACACTCTATGCCCTACACTCTATACTCTATACCCTACACTCTATTCCATACATTCTATACCCTACACTCTATACCCTACACTGTAATCAGTACACTCTATACCCTACACTCTATTCCCTACACTCTATACCATACACTCTATACCCTACACTCTATACCCTACACTCTACACTCTATTCCATGCACTCTATACCCTACACTCTATTCCATACATTCTATACCCTACACTCTATACCCTACACTGTAATCAGTACACTCTACACTCTATACCCTACACTCTATACCCTACACTCTATACCATACAATCCATACCCTACAATCTATACCCTACAATCTACACTCTATACCCTACACTCTATACCCTACACTCTAAACCCTACATTCTATACCCTACACTCTATACCCTACACTCTACACTCTATACCCTACAATCTATACCCTACACTCTACACTCTATACCCCACACTCTATACCCTACACTCTATACCCTACACTCTATACCCTACACTCTATACCATACACTCTATACCCTACACTCTACACTCTATACCCTACACTCTATACCCTACACTCTATACCCTACACTCTACACTCTATACTCTACACTCTATACCCTACACTCTATACTCTACACTCTATACCCTACACTCTATACCCTACACTCTATACCCTACACTCTACACTCTATACCCTACACTCTATACCCTAAACTCTATACCCTACACTCTATACCCTACACTCCATACCCTCCACTCTATACCCTACACTCTATACCATACGCTCTATACCCTACACTCTATACCCGACACTCTATACCCTACACTATACACTCTATACCCTACACTCTACACTGTATAACATACACTCTATACCCTACACTCTATACCCTACACTCTACACTCTATACCTTACACTCTACACCCTACACTCTATACCATACACTCTATACCCTACACTCTACACTCTATACCCTACACTCTATACCTTACACTCTATACCCTACACCCTACGCTCTGTACCCTACACTCTATACCCTACACTCTACACTTTATACCCTACACTCTATTCCATACACTCTATACCCTACACTCTATACCCTACACTCTACACTCTATACCATACACTCTATCCCCTACACTCTATACCATACACTCTACACTCTATACCCTACACTGTATACCCTACACTCTAAACTCTATACCCTACACTCTATACCCTACACTCTACACTCTATACCCTACACTCTACACTCTATACCCTACACTCTATACCCTACAATCTATATCATACACTCTATACCATACACACTATACCATACACTCTACACTCTATACCCTACACCCTACACTCTATACCCTACACTCTACACTCTATACCCTACACTCTATACCGTACACTCTACACTCTATACACTACACTCTATACCCTACACTCTATACCATACACTCTATACCATACACTCTATCCCCTACACTCTATCCCATACACTCTACACTCTATACCCTACACTCTACACTCTATACCCTACACTCTACACTCTATACCCTACACTCTACACCCTACACTCTATACCATACACTCTATACCCTACACTCTACACTCTATACCCTACACTCTATACCCTACACTCTATACCCTACACCCTACGCTCTATACCCTACACTCTATACCCTACACTCTACACACTATACCCTACACTCTATTCCATACACTCTATACCCTACACTCTATACCCTACACTCTACACTCTATACCCTACACTCTACACTCTATACCCTACACTCTATACCGTACACTCTACACTCTATACACTACACTCTATACCCTACACTCTATACCATACACTCTATACCATACACTCTATCCCCTACACTCTATCCCATACACTCTACACTCTATACCCTACACTCTACACTCTATACCCTACACTCTACACTCTATACCCTACACTCTACACCCTACACTCTATACCATACACTCTATACCCTACACTCTACACTCTATACCCTACACTCTATACCCTACACTCTATACTCTATACCCTACACTCTATACCGTACATTCTACACTCTATACCCTACACTCTATACCCTACACTCTAATCCCTACACTCTACACTCTATACCCTACACTTTATACCCTACACTCTATACCCTACTCTCTACACTCTATACCCTACACTCTATACCCTACACTTTATACCCTACACTCTACACTCTATACCCTACACTCTATACCATACACTCTACACTCTATTCCCTACACTCTATACCATACACTCTAAACCCTACACTCTATACCCTACACTATACACTCTATACCCTACAATCTATACCCTACACACTATGCCCTACACTCTATACCCTACACTCTATACCCTACACTCTACACTCTATACCCTACACTCTATACCATACACTCTATACCCTAAACTCTATACCATACACTCTACACCATACAATCTATACCATACACTCTATACCTACACTCTACACTCTATACCCTTCACTCTATACCCTACACTCTATACCATACAATCTATACCCTACACTCTACACTCTATACCCTACACTCTATACCTTACACTCTATACCCTACACCCTACGCTCTATACCCTACACTCTATACCCTACACTCTATACTCTATACCCTACACTCTGTACCCTACACTCTATACCATACACTTTATACCCTACACTCTATACCATACACTCTACACTCTATTCCATGCACTCTATACCCTACACTCTATTCCCTACACTCTACACTCTATACCCTACACTCTACACTCTATACCCTACACTCTATACCCTACACTCTATACTCTATACCCTACACTCTATACCCTACACTATACACTCTATGCCCTACACTCTATGCCCTACACTCTAATCCCTACACTCTACACTCTATAACCTACACTCTATACTCTACACTCCATACTCTACACTCTATACCCTATACTCTACACTCTATACCCTACACTCTATACCATACACTCTAATCCCTACACTCTACACTCTATACCCTACACTCTATACCCTACACTCCATACCCTACACTCTATACCCTACACTCTACACTCTATACCCTACACTCTATACCCTACACTCTATACCCTACACTCTATACCCTAAACTCTATACCATACACTCTACACCATACAATCTATACCATACACTCTATACCTACACTCTACACTCTATACCCTTCACTCTATACCCTACACTCTATACCATACACTCTATACCCTACACTCTACACTCTATACCCTACACTCTATACCCTACACTCTATACCCTACACCCTACGCTCTATACCCTACACTCTATACCCTACACTCTATACTCTATACCCTATACTCTATTCCATACATTCTATACCCTACACTCTATACCCTACAGTCTAATCCCTACACTCTACACTCTATACCCTACACTCTGTACCCTACACTCTATACCATACACTTTATACCCTACACTCTATACCATACACTCTACACTCTATTCCATGCACTCTATACCCTACACTCTATTCCCTACACTCTACACTCTATACCCTACACTCTACACTCTATACCCTACACTCTATACCCTACACTCTATACTCTATATCCTACACTATATACCCTACACTATACACTCTATGCCCTACACTCTATGCCCTACACTCTAATCCCTACACTCTACACTCTATAACCTACACTCTATACTCTACACTCCATACTCTACACTCTATACCCTATACTCTACACTCTATACCCTACACTCTATACCATACACTCTAATCCCTACACTCTACACTCTATACCCTACACTCTATACCCTAAACTCCATGCCCTACACTCTATACCCTACACTCTACACTCTATACCCTACACTCTATACCCTACACTCTATACCCTACACTCTATACCCTACACTCTATACCCTACACTCTATACCATACACTCTATACCCTACACTCTACACTCTATACCCTACACTCTATACCCTACACTCTACACTCTATACCCTACACTCTATACCCTACACTCTATACTCTACACCCTATACCCTACACTCTACACTCTATACCCTACACTCTATACCCTACACTCTACACTCTATACCCTACACTCTATACCCTACACTCTACACTCTATACCATACACTCTATACCCTACACTCTACACTCTATACCCTACACTCTATACCCTGCACTCTATACACTACACCCTACGCTCTATAACCTACACTCTATACCCTACACTCTATACTCTATACCCTACACTCTATTCCATACATTCTATACCCTACACTCTATACCCTACACTGTAATCAGTACACTCTATACCCTACACTCTATTCCCTACACTCTATACCATACACTCTATACCCTACACTCTATACCCTACACTCTACACTCTATTCCATGCACTCTATACCCTACACTCTATACCCTACACTCTATTCCATACATTCTATACCCTACACTCTATACCCTACACTGTAATCAGTACACTCTACACTCTATACCCTACACTCTATACCCTACACTCTATACCATACAATCCATACCCTACAATCTATACCCTACAATCTACACTCTATACCCTACACTCTATACCCTACAATCTAAACCCTACATTCTATACCCTACACTCTATACCCTACACTCTACACTCTATACCCTACAATCTATACCCTACACTCTACACTCTATACCCTACACTCTATACCCTACACTCTATACCCTACACTCTATACCCTACACTCTATACCATACGCTCTATACCCTACACTCTACACTCTATACCCTACACTCTATACCCTACACTCTATACCCTACACTCTACACTCTACACTCTATACCCTACACTCTATACCCTACACTCTATACTCTACACTCTATACCCTACACTCTATACCCTACACTCTATACCCTACACTCTACACTCTATACCCTACACTCTATACCCTAAACTCTATACCCTACACTCTATACCCTACACTCCATACCCTCCACTCTGTACCCTACACTCTATACCATACGCTCTATACCCTACACTCTATACCCGACACTCTATACCCTACACTATACACTCTATACCCTACACTCTACACTGTATACCATACACTCTATACCCTACACTCTATACCCTACACTCTACACTCTATACCCTACACTCTACACCCTACACTCTATACCATACACTCTATACCCTACACTCTACACTCTATACCCTACACTCTATACCTTACACTCTATACCCTACACCCTACGCTCTATACCCTACACTCTATACCCTACACTCTACACTTTATACCCTACACTCTATTCCATACACTCTATACCCTACACTCTATACACTACACTCTACACTCTATACCTTACACTCTACACTTTACACTATATACCCTACACTCTATAGCCTACACTCTATACCCTACACTCTATACCCTACACTCTACACTCTATACCCTACATTCTATACCCTACACTCTAATCCCTACACTCTACACTCTATACCCTACACTCTATACCCTACACTCTATACCCTACACTCTATACCCTACACTCTACACTCTATACCCTACACTCTATGCCCTACACTCTATACCCTACACTCTATACCCTACACTATATACCCTACACTCTATACCCTACACTCTATACCATACACTATATACCCTACACTCTACACTCTATTCCCTACACTCTATACCATACACTCTATACCCTTTACTCTATACCCTACACTCTATAACCTACACTATACACTCTATACCCTACACTCTACACTCTATACCATACACTCTATACTCTACACTCTATACCCTACACTCTACACTCTATACCCTACAATCTATACCCTACACTCTATGCCCTACACTCTATACCCTACACTCTATACCCTACACACTATACCCTACACTCTACAATCTATACCATACACTCCATACCCTACACACTATGCCTTACACTCTATACCCTACACTCTATACCCTACACTCTACACTCTATACCCTACACTCTATACCATACACTCTATACCCTAAACTCTATACCATACACTCTACACCATACAATCTATACCATACACTCTATACCTACACTCTACACTCTATACCCTTCACTCTATACCCTACACTCTATACCATACAATCTATACCCTACACTCTACACTCTATACCCTACACTCTATACCTTACACTCTATACCCTACACCCTACGCTCTATACCCTACACTCTATACCCTACACTCTATACTCTATACCCTACACTCTGTACCCTACACTCTATACCATACACTTTATACCCTACACTCTATACCATACACTCTACACTCTATTCCATGCACTCTATACCCTACACTCTATTCCTTACACTCTACACTCTATACCCTACACTCTACACTCTATACCCTACACTCTATACTCTATACCCTACACTCTATACCCTACACTATACACTCTATGCCCTACACTCTATGCCCTACACTCTAATCCCTACACTCTACACTCTATAACCTACACTCTATACTCTACACTCCATACTCTACACTCTATACCCTATACTCTACACTCTATACCCTACACTCTATACCATACACTCTATACCATACACTCTATACCTACACTCTACACTCTATACCCTTCACTCTATACCCTACACTATATACCATACACTCTATACCCTACACTCTACACTCTATACCCTACACTCTATACCCTACACTCTATACCCTACACCCTACGCTCTATACCCTACACTCTATACCCTACACTCTATACTCTATACCCTATACTCTATTCCATACATTCTATACCCTACACTCTATACCCTACAGTCTAATCCCTACACTCTACACTCTATACCCTACACTCTGTACTCTACACTCTATACCATACACTTTATACCCTACACTCTATACCATACACTCTACACTCTATTCCATGCACTCTATACCCTACACTCTATTCCCTACACTCTACACTCTATACCCTACACTCTACACTCTATACCCTACACTCTATACCCTACACTCTATACTCTATATCCTACACTCTATACCCTACACTATACACTCTATGCCCTACACTCTATGCCCTACACTCTAATCCCTACACTCTACACTCTATAACCTACACTCTATACTCTACACTCCATACTCTACACTCTATACCCTATACTCTACACTCTATACCCTACACTCTATACCATACACTCTAATCCCTACACTCTACACTCTATACCCTACACTCTATACCCTACACTCCATGCCCTACACTCTATACCCTACACTCTACACTCTATACCCTACACTCTATACCCTACACTCTATACCCTACACTCTATACCCTACACTCTATACCCTACACTCTATACCATACACTCTATACCCTACACTCTACACTCTATACCCTACACTCTATACCCTACACTCTACACTCTATACCCTACACTCTATACCCTACACTCTATACTCTACACCCTATACCCTACACTCTACACTCTATACCCTACACTCTATACCCTACACTCTATACCCTACACTCTATACCCTACACTCTACACTCTACACTCTATACCATACACTCTATACCCTACACTCTACACTCTATACCCTACACTCTATACCCTGCACTCTATACACTACACCCTACGCTCTATACCCTACACTCTATACCCTACACTCTATACTCTATACCCTACACTCTATTCCATGCATTCTATACCCTACACTCTATACCCTACACTGTAATCAGTACACTCTATACCCTACACTCTATTCCCTACACTCTATACCATACACTCTATACCCTACACTCTATACCCTACACTCTACACTCTATTCCATGCACTCTATACCCTACACTCTATACCCTAAACTCTATTCCATACATTCTATACCCTACACTCTATACCCTACACTGTAATCAGTACACTCTACACTCTATACCCTACACTCTATACCCTACACTCTATACCATACAATCCATACCCTACAATCTATACCCTACAATCTACACTCTATACCCTACACTCTATACCCTACAATCTAAACCCTACATTCTATACCCTACACTCTATACCCTACACTCTACACTCTATACCCTACAATCTATACCCTACACTCTACACTCTATACCCTACACTCTATACCCTACACTCTATACCCTACACTCTATACCATACGCTCTATACCCTACACTCTACACTCTATACCCTACACTCTATACCCTACACTCTATACCCTACACTCTACACTCTACACTCTATACCCTACACTCTATACCCTACACTCTATACTCTACACTCTATACCCTACACTCTATACCCTACACTCTATACCCTACACTCTACACTCTATACCCTACACTCTATACCCTAAACTCTATACCCTACACTCTATACCCTACACTCCATACCCTCCACTCTGTACCCTACACTCTACACTCTATACCCTACACTCTATACCATACGCTCTATACCCTACACTCTATACCCGACACTCTATACCCTACACTATACACTCTATACCCTACACTCTACACTGTATACCATACACTCTATACCCTACACTCTATACCCTACACTCTACACTCTATACCCTACACTCTACACCCTACACTCTATACCATACACTCTATACCCTACACTCTACACTCTATACCCTACACTCTATACCTTACACTCTATACCCTACACCCTACGCTCTATACCCTACACTCTATACCCTACACTCTACACTTTATACCCTACACTCTATTCCATACACTCTATACCCTACACTCTATACACTACACTCTACACTCTATACCTTACACTCTACACTTTACACTATATACCCTACACTCTATAGCCTACACTCTATACCCTACACTCTATACCCTACACTCTACACTCTATACCCTACATTCTATACCCTACACTCTAATCCCTACACTCTACACTCTATACCCTACACTCTATACCCTACACTCTATACCCTACACTCTATACCCTACACTCTACACTCTATACCCTACACTCTATGCCCTACACTCTATACCCTACACTCTATACCCTACACTCTATACCCTACACTCTATACCATACACTATATACCCTACACTCTACACTCTATTCCCTACACTCTATACCATACACTCTATACCCTTTACTCTATACCCTACACTCTATAACCTACACTATACACTCTATACCCTACACTCTACACTCTATACCATACACTCTATACTCTACACTCTATACCCTACACTCTACACTCTATGCCCTACACTCCATACCCTACACGCTATACCATACACTCTATACCACACACTCTATACCCTACACTCTATACCATACACTCTACACTATATACCCTACACTCTATACCCTACAATCTACACTCTATACCCTACACTCTACACTCGATACTCTACGCTCTATACCATACACTCTATACCCTAAACTCTATACCATACACACTATACCCTACACTCTATACCCTACACTCTATACGCTACACTCTACACTCTATACCCTACACTCTATACTCTACACTCTATACCCTACACTCTATACCCTACACTCTATACCTTACACTCTATACCCTACACTCTACACTCTATACCCTACACTCAATACCCTACACTCTATACCCTACACTCTATACCCTACACTCTACACAATATACCCTAAACTCTACACTCTATACTCTACACTCTACACTCTATACCCTACACTCTATACCCTACACTCTATACCATACACTCTACACCCTACACTCTATACCCTACACTCTATACCATACACTCTATACCCTACACTCTACACTCTATACCCTAGACTCTATACCATACACTCTATACCCTACACTCTATACCCTACACTCTAATCTCTATACCATACACTCTATACCCTACACTCTATAACATACATTCTACACCCTACAATCTATACCATACACTCTATACCCTACACTCTATAGCATACATTCTACACTCTACAATCTATACCATACACTCTATACCCTACACTCTACACTCTATACCATACACTCTATACCCTACACTCTACACTTTATACCCTACACTCTATACCCTACACTCTATAACCTACACTCTATACCCTACACGCTATACCCTACACTCTATACCCTACACTCTATACCCTACACTATATACCCTACACTCTACACCCTACACTCTATACCCTACACCCTATACCCTACACTCTATACCCTAATCTCTACACCCTACACTCTATACCCTACACTCTATACCCTACACTCTGTACCCTACACTCTACACTCTATACCCTACACTCTATACTCTACACTCTATACCATACACTCTATACCATACACTTTATCCCCTACACTCTATACCATACACTTTATCCCCTACACTCTATACCATACACTCTACACTCTATACCCTACACTCAATACCCTACACTCTATACCCTACACTCTATACCCTACACTCTACACTCTATACCCTAAACTCTACACTCTATACTCTACACTCTACACTCTATACCCTACACTCTATACCCTACACTCTATACCATACACTCTACACCCTACACTCTATACCCTACACTCTATACCATACACTCTATACCCTACACTCTACACTCTATACCCTAGACTCTATACCATACACTCTATACCCTACACTCTATACCCTACACTCTAATCTCTATACCATACACTCTATACCCTACACTCTATAACATACATTCTACACCCTACAATCTATACCATACACTCTATACCCTACACTCTATAACATACATTCTACACCCTTCAATCTATACCATACACTCTATACCCTACACTCTACACTCTATACCATACACTCTATACCCTACACTCTACACTTTATACCCTACACTCTATACCCTACACTCTATAACCTACACTCTATACCCTACACGCTATACCCTACACTCTATACCCTACACTCTATACCCTACACTATATACCCTACACTCTACACCCTACACTCTATACCCTACACCCTATACCCTACACTCTATACCCTAATCTCTACACCCTACACTCTATACCATACACTCTATACCATACACTTTATCCCCTACACTCTATACCATACACTTTATCCCCTACACTCTATACCATACACTCTACACTCTATACCCTACACTCTACACTCTATACCCTACACTCTATACCCTACAATCTATACCATACACTCTATACCATACACTCTATACCCTACACTCTATACCCTACACTCTATACCCTACACTCTACACTCTATACCCTACACTCTATGCCCTACAATCTATACCATACACTCTATACCATACACTCTATACCCTACACTCTATACCTCACACTCTACACTCTATCCCCTGCACTCTATACCATACACTCTACACTCTATACCCTACACTCTACACCCTACACTCTACACTCTACACCCTACACTCTATACCCTACACTCTACACTATATACCCTACACTCTACACTCTATACCCTACACTCTATACCCTACAATCTATACCATACACTCTATACCATACACTCTACACCCTACACTCTATACCCTACACTCTATACCCTACACTCTATACCCTACACTCTATACCATACACTCTATACCCTACACTCTATACCTCACACTCTACACTCTATCCCCTGCACTCTATACCATACACTCTACACTCTATACCCTACACTCTACACTCTATACCCTACACTCTATACCCTACACTCTATACTCTACACTCTATACCCTACACTCTATACCCTACACTCTATACCCTACACTCTACACTCTATACCCTACACTCTATACCCTAAACTCTATACCCTACACTCTATACCCTACACTCCATACCCTCCACTCTATACCCTACACTCTATACCATACGCTCTATACCCTACACTCTATACCCGACACTCTATACCCTACACTATACCCTCTATACCCTACACTCTACACTGTATAACATACACTCTATACCCTACACTCTATACCCTACACTCTACACTCTATACCCTACACTCTACACCCTACACTCTATACCATACACTCTATACCCTACACTCTACACTCTATACCCTACACTCTATACCTTACACTCTATACCCTACACCCTACGCTCTATACCCTACACTCTATACCCTACACTCTACACTTTATACCCTACACTCTATTCCATACACTCTATACCCTACACTCTATACCCTACACTCTACACTCTATACCATACACTCTATCCCCTACACTCTATACCATACACTCTACACTCTATACCCTACACTGTATACCCTACACTCTAAACTCTATACCCTACACTCTATACCCTACACTCTACACTCTATACCCTACACTCTACACTCTATACCCTACACTCTATACCCTACAATCTATATCATACACTCTATACCATACACACTATACCCTACACTCTACACTCTATACCCTACACTCTATACCCTACACTCTACACTCTATACCCTACACTCTATACCCTACACTCTACACTCTATACCCTACACTCTATACCCTACACTCTATACCATACACTCTATACCATACACTCTATCCCCTACACTCTATCCCATACACTCTACACTCTATACCCTACACTCTACACTCTATACCCTACACTCTACACTCTATACCCTACACTCTACACCCTACACTCTATACCATACACTCTATACCCTACACTCTACACTCTATACCCTACACTCTATACCCTACACTCTATACCCAACACCCTACGCTCTATACCCTACTCTCTATACCCTACACTCTACACACTATACCCTACACTCTATTCCATACACTCTATACCCTACACTCTATACCCTACACTCTACACTCTATACCCTACACTCTACACTCTATACCCTACAATCTATACCCTACACACTATGCCCTACACTCTATACCCTACACTCTATACCCTACACTCTACACTCTATACCCTACACTCTATACCCTACACTCTATACCCTACACTCTATACCCTACACTTTATACCGTACACTCTACACTCTATACCCTACACTCTATACCATACACTCTACACTCTATTCCCTACACTCTATACCATACACTCTAAACCCTACACTCTATACCCTACACTATACACTCTATACCCTACAATCTATACCCTACACACTATGCCCTACACTCTATACCCTACACTCTATACCCTACACTCTACACTCTATACCCTACACTCTATACCATACACTCTATACCCTAAACTCTATACCATACACTCTACACCATACAATCTATACCATACACTCTATACCTACACTCTACACTCTATACCCTTCACTCTATACCCTACACTCTATACCATACAATCTATACCCTACACTCTACACTCTATACCCTACACTCTATACCCTACACTCTATACCCTACACCCTACGCTCTATACCCTACATTCTATACCCTACACTCTATACTCTATACCCTACACTCTGTACCCTACACTCTATACCATACACTTTATACCCTACACTCTATACCATACACTCTACACTCTATTCCATGCACTCTATACCCTACACTCTATTCCCTACACTCTACACTCTATACCCTACACTCTACACTCTATACCCTACACTCTATACCCTACACTCTATACTCTATACCCTACACTCTATACCCTACACTATACACTCTATGCCCTACACTCTATGCCCTACACTCCAATCCCTACACTCTACACTCTATAACCTACACTCTATACTCTACACTCCATACTCTACACTCTATACCCTATACTCTACACTCTATACCCTACACTCTATACCATACACTCTAATCCCTACACTCTACACTCTATACCCTACACTCTATACCCTACACTCCATACCCTACACTCTATACCCTACACTCTACACTCTATACCCTACACTCTATACCCTACACTCTATACCCTACACTCTATACCCTACACTCTATACCTTACACTCTATACCCTAAACTCTATACCATACACTCTACACCATACAATCTATACCATACACTCTATACCTACACTCTACACTCTATACCCTTCACTCTATACCCTACACTCTATACCATACACTCTATACCCTACACTCTACACTCTATACCCTACACTCTATACCCTACACTCTATACCCTACACCCTACGCTCTATACCCTACACTCTATACCCTACACTCTATACTCTATACCCTATACTCTATTCCATACATTCTATACCCTACACTCTATACCCTACAGTCTAATCCCTACACTCTACACTCTATACCCTACACTCTGTACCCTACACTCTATACCATACACTTTATACCCTACACTCTATACCATACACTCTACACTCTATTCCATGCACTCTATTCCCTACACTCTACACTCTATACCCTACACTCTACACTCTATACCCTACACTCTATACTCTATATCCTACACTCTATACCCTACACTATACACTCTATGCCCTACACTCTATGCCCTACACTCTAATCCCTACACTCTACACTCTATAACCTACACTCTATACTCTACACTCCATACTCTACACTCTATACCCTATACTCTACACTCTATACCCTACACTCTATACCATACACTCTAATCCCTACACTCTACACTCTATACCCTACACTCTATACCCTACACTCCATGCCCTACACTCTATACCCTACACTCTACACTCTATACCCTACACTCTATACCCTACACTCTATACCCTACACTCTATACCCTACACTCTATACCATACACTCTATACCCTGCACTCTACACTCTATACCCTACACTCTATACCCTACACTCTACACTCTATACCCTACACTCTATACCCTACACTCTATACTCTACACCCTATACCCTACACTCTACACTCTATACCCTACACTCTATACCCTACACTCTACACTCTATACCCTACACTCTATACCCTACACTCTACACTCTACACTCTATACCATACACTCTATACCCTACACTCTACACTCTATACCCTACACTCTATACCCTACACTCTATACTCTACACCCTATACCCTACACTCTACACTCTATACCCTACACTCTATACCCTACACTCTACACTCTATACCCTACACTCTATACCCTACACTCTACACTCTACACTCTATACCATACACTCTATACCCTACACTCTACACTCTATACCCTACACTCTATACCCTGCACTCTATACACTACACCCTACGCTCTATACCCTACACTCTATACCCTACACTCTATACTCTATACCCTACACTCTATTCCATACATTCTATACCCTACACTCTATACCCTACACTGTAATCAGTACACTCTACACTCTATACCCTACACTCTATACCCTACACTCTATACCATACAATCCATACCCTACAATCTATACCCTACAATCTACACTCTATACCCTACACTCTATACCCTACAATCTAAACCCTACATTCTATACCCTACACTCTATACCCTACACTCTACACTCTATACCCTACAATCTATACCGTACACTCTACACTCTATACCCTACACTCTATACCCTACACTCTATACCCTACACTCTATACCCTACACTCTATACCATACACTCTATACCCTACACTCTACACTCTATACCCTACACTCTATACCCTACACTCTATACCCTACACTCTACACTCTACACTCTATACCCTACACTCTATACCCTACACTCTATACTCTACACTCTATACCCTACACTCTATACCCTACACTCTATACCCTACACTCTACACTCTATACCCTACACTCTATACCCTAAACTCTATACCCTACACTCTATACCCTACACTCCATACCCTCCACTCTGTACCCTACACTCTACACTCTATACCCTACACTCTATACCATACGCTCTATACCCTACACTCTATACCCGACACTCTATACCCTACACTATACACTCTATACCCTACACTCTACACTGTATACCATACACTCTATACCCTACACTCTATACCCTACACTCTACACTCTATACCCTACACTCTACACCCTACACTCTATACCATACACTCTATACCCTGCACTCTACACTCTATACCCTACACTCTATACCTTACACTCTATACCCTACACCCTACGCTCTATACCCTACACTCTATACCCTACACTCTACACTTTATACCTTATACTCTATTCCATACACTCTATACCCTACACTCTATACACTACACTCTACACTCTATACCTTACACTCTACACTTTACACTATATACCCTACACTCTATAGCCTACACTCTATACCCTACACTCTATACCCTACACTCTACACTCTTTACCCTACATGCTATACCCTACACTCTAATCCCTACACTCTACACTCTATACCCTACACTCTATACCCTACACTCTATACCCTACACTCTATACCCTACACTCTACACTCTATACCCTACACTCTATACCCTACACTCTATACCCTACACTATATACCCTACACTCTATACCCTACACTCTATACCATACACTATATACCCTACACTCTACACTCTATTCCCTACACTCTATACCATACACTCTATACCCTTTACTCTATACCCTACACTCTATAACCTACACTATACACTCTATACCCTACACTCTACACTCTATACCATACACTCTATACTCTACACTCTATACCCTACACTCTACACTCTATACCCTACAATCTATACCCTACACTCTATGCCCTACACTCTATACCCTACACTCTATACCCTACACACTATACCCTACACTCTACAATCTATACCATACACTCCATACCCTACACGCTATACCATACACTCTATACCACACACTCTATACCCTACACTCTATACCATACACTCTACACTATATACCCTACACTCTATACCCTACAATCTACACTCTATACCCTACACTCTACACTCGATACCCTACGCTCTATACCATACACTCTATACCCTAAACTCTATACCATACACACTATACCCTACACTCTATACCCTACACTCTATACGCTACACTCTACACTCTATACCCTACACTCTATACTCTACACTCTATACCCTACACTCTATACCCTACACTCTATACCTTACACTCTATACCCTACACTCTACACTCTATACCCTACACTCAATACCCTACACTCTATACCCTACACTCTATACCCTACACTCTACACTCTATACCCTAAACTCTACACTCTATACTCTACACTCTACACTCTATACCCTACACTCTATACCCTACACTCTATACCCTACACTCTACACACTATACCCTACACTCTATACCATACACTCTACACCCTACACTCTATACCCTACACTCTATACCATACACTCTATACCCTACACTCTACACTCTATACCCTAGACTCTATACCATACACTCTATACCCTACACTCTATACCCTACACTCTAATCTCTATACCATACACTCTATACCCTACACTCTATAACATACATTCTACACCCTACAATCTATACCATACACTCTATACCCTACACTCTATAACATACATTCTACACCCTACAATCTATACCATACACTCTATACCCTACACTCTACACTCTATACCATACACTCTATACCCTACACTCTACACTTTATACCCTACACTCTATACCCTACACTCTATAACCTACACTCTATACCCTACACGCTATACCCTACACTCTATACCCTACACTCTATACCCTACACTATATACCCTACACTCTACACCCTACACTCTATACCCTACACCCTATACCCTACACTCTATACCCTAATCTCTACACCCTACACTCTATACCCTACACTCTATACCCTACACTCTATACCCTACACTCTACACTCTATACCCTACACTCTATACTCTACACTCTATACCATACACTCTATACCATACACTTTATCCCCTACACTCTATACCATACACTTTATCCCCTACACTCTATACCATACACTCTACACTCTATACCCTACACTCTGCACTCTATACCCTACACTCTATAACCTACACTCTACACTCTATACCCTACACTCTACACTCTATACCCTACACTCTATACCCTACAATCTATACCATACACTCTATACCATACACTCTATACCCTACACTCTATACCCTACACTCTATACCCTACACTCTACACTCTATACCCTACACTCTATGCCCTACAATCTATACCATACACTCTATACCATACACTCTATACCCTACACTCTATACCTCACACTCTACACTCTATCCCCTGCACTCTATACCATACACTCTATACCCTACACTCTACACCCTACACTCTACACTCTACACCCTACACTCTATACCCTACACTCTACACTCTATACCCTACACTCTACACTCTATACCCTACACTCTATACCCTACAATCTATACCATACACTCTATACCATACACTCTACACCCTACACTCTATACCCTACACTCTATACCCTACTCTCTATACCATACACTCTATACCCTACACTCTATACCTCACACTCTACACTCTATCCCCTGCACTCTATACCATACACTCTACACTCTATACCCTACACTCTACACTCTATACCCTACACTCTATACCCTACACTCTATACTCTACACTCTATACCCTACACTCTATACCCTACACTCTATACCCTACACTCTACACTCTATACCCTACACTCTATACCCTAAACTCTATACCCTACACTCTATACCCTACACTCCATACCCTCGACTCTATACCCTACACTCTATACCATACGCTCTATACCCTACACTCTATACCCGACACTCTATACCCTACACTATACACTCTATACCCTACACTCTACACTGTATAACATACACTCTATACCCTACACTCTATACCCTACACTCTACACTCTATACCCTACACTCTACACCCTACACTCTATACCATACACTCTATACCCTACACTCTACACTCTATACCCTACACTCTATACCTTACACTCTATACCCTACACCCTACGCTCTATACCCTACACTCTATACCCTACACTCTACACTTTATACCCTACACTCTATTCCATACACTCTATACCCTACACTCTATACCCTACACTCTACACTCTATACCATACACTCTATCCCCTACACTCTATACCATACACTCTACACTCTATACCCTACACTGTATACCCTACACTCTAAACTCTATACCCTACACTCTATACCCTACACTCTACACTCTATACCCTACACTCTACACTCTATACCCTACACTCTATACCCTACAATCTATATCATACACTCTATACCATACACACTATACCATACACTCTACACTCTATACCCTACACTCTATACCCTACACTCTACACTCTATACCCTACAATCTATACCCTACACTCTACACTCTATACCCTACACTCTATACCCTACACTCTATACCATACACTCTATACCATACACTCTATCCCCTACACTCTATCCCATACACTCTACACTCTATACCCTACACTCTACACCCTACACTCTATACCATACACTCTATACCCTACACTCTACACTCTATACCCTACACTCTATACCCTACACTCTATACCCAACACCCTACGCTCTATACCCTACACTCTATACCCTACACTCTACACACTATACCCTACACTCTATTCCATACACTCTATACCCTACACTCTATACCCTACACTCTACACTCTATACCCTACACTCTACACTTTACACACTATACCCTACACTCTATACCCTACACTCTATACTCTATACCCTACACTCTATACCGTACATTCTACACTCTATACCCTACACTCTATACCCTACACTCTAATCCCTACACTCTACACTCTATACCCTACACTTTATACCCTACACTCTATACCCTACTCTCTACACTCTATACCCTACACTCTATACCCTACACTTTATACCGTACACTCTACACTCTATACCCTACACTCTATACCATACACTCTACACTCTATTCCCTACACTCTATACCATACACTCTAAACCCTACACTCTATACCCTACACTATACACTCTATACCCTACAATCTATACCCTACACACTATGCCCTACACTCTATACCCTACACTCTATACCCTACACTCTACACTCTATACCCTACACTCTATACCATACACTCTATACCCTAAACTCTATACCATACACTCTACACCATACAATCTATACCATACACTCTATACCTACACTCTACACTCTATACCCTTCACTCTATACCCTACACTCTATACCATACAATCTATACCCTACACTCTACACTCTATACCCTACACTCTATACCCTACACTCTATACCCTACACCCTACGCTCTATACCCTACACTCTATACCCTACACTCTATACTCTATACCCTACACTCTGTACCCTACACTCTATACCATACACTTTATACCCTACACTCTATACCATACACTCTACACTCTATTCCATGCACTCTATACCCTACACTCTATTCCCTACACTCTACACTCTATACCCTACACTCTACACTCTATACCCTACACTCTATACCCTACACTCTATACTCTATACCCTACACTCTATACCCTACACTATACACTCTATGCCCTACACTCTAATCCCTACACTCTACACTCTATAACCTACACTCTATACTCTACACTCCATACTCTACACTCTATACCCTATACTCTACACTCTATACCCTACACTCTATACCATACACTCTAATCCCTACACTCTACACTCTATACCCTACACTCTATACCCTACACTCCATACCCTACACTCTATACTCTATACCCTACACTCTATACCCTACACTCTATACCCTACACTCTATACCCTACACTCTATACCCTACACTCTATACCCTACACTCTATACCCTAAACTCTATACCATACACTCTACACCATACAATCTATACCATACACTCTATACCTACACTCTACACTCTATACCCTTCACTCTATACCCTACACTCTATACCATACACTCTATACCCTACACTCTACACTCTATACCCTACACTCTATACCCTACACTCTATACCCTACACCCTACGCTCTATACCCTACACTCTATACCCTACACTCTATACTCTATACCCTATACTCTATTCCATACATTCTATACCCTACACTCTATACCCTACAGTCTAATCCCTACACTCTACACTCTATACCCTACACTCTGTACCCTACACTCTATACCATACACTTTATACCCTACACTCCATACCATACACTCTACACTCTATTCCATGCACTCTATACCCTACACTCTATTCCCTACACTCTACACTCTATACCCTACACTCTACACTCTATACCCTACACTCTATACCCTACACTCTATACTCTATATCCTACACTCTATACCCTACACTATACACTCTATGCCCTACACTCTATGCCCTACACTCTAATCCCTACACTCTACACTCTATAACCTACACTCTATACTCTACACTCCATACTCTACACTCTATACCCTATACTCTACACTCTATACCCTACACTCTATACCATACACTCTAATCCCTACACTCTACACTCTATACCCTACACTCTATACCCTACACTCCATGCCCTACACTCTATACCCTACACTCTACACTCTATACCCTACACTCTATACCCTACACTCTATACCCTACACTCTATACCCTACACTCTATACCCTACACTCTATACCATACACTCTATACCCTACACTCTACACTCTATACCCTACACTCTACACTCTATACCCTACACTCTATACCCTACACTCTATACTCTACACCCTATACCCTACACTCTACACTCTATACCCTACACTCTATACCCTACACTCTACACTCTATACCCTACACTCTATACCCTACACTCTACACTCTACACTCTATACCATACACTCTATACCCTACACTCTACACTCTATACCCTACACTCTATACCCTGCACTCTATACACTACACCCTACGCTCTATACCCTACACTCTATACCCTACACTCTATACTCTATACCCTACACTCTATTCCATACATTCTATACCCTACACTCTATACCCTACACTGTAATCAGTACACTCTATACCCTACACTCTATTCCCTACACTCTATACCATACACTCTATACCCTACACTCTATACCCTACACTCTACACTCTATTCCATGCACTCTATACCCTACACTCTATACCCTACACTCTATTCCATACATTCTATACCCTACACTCTATACCCTACACTGTAATCAGTACACTCTACACTCTATACCCTACACTCTATACCCTACACTCTATACCATACAATCCATACCCTACAATCTATACCCTACAATCTACACTCTATACCCTACACTCTATACCCTACAATCTAAACCCTACATTCTATACCCTACACTCTATACCCTACACTCTACACTCTATACCCTACAATCTATACCGTACACTCTACACTCTATACCCTACACTCTATACCCTACACTCTATACCCTACACTCTATACCCTACATTCTATACCATACACTCTATACCCTACACTCTACACTCTATACCCTACACTCTATACCCTACACTCTATACCCTACACTCTACACTCTACACTCTATACCCTACACTCTATACCCTACACTCTATAGTCTACACTCTATACCCTACACTCTATACCCTACACTCTATACCCTACACTCTATACCCTACACTCTATACCATACACTCTATACCCTACACTCTACACTCTATACCCTACACTCTATACCCTACACTCTATACCCTACACTCTACACTCTACACTCTATACCCTACACTCTATACCCTACGCTCTATACTCTACACTCTATACCCTACACTCTATACCCTACACTCTATACCCTACACTCTACACTCTATACCCTACACTCTATACCCTAAACTCTATACCCTACACTCTATACCCTACACTCCATACCCTCCACTCTGTACCCTACACTCTACACTCTATACCCTACACTCTATACCATACGCTCTATACCCTACACTCTATACCCGACACTCTATACCCTACACTACACACTCTATACCCTACACTCTACACTGTATACCATACACTCTATACCCTACACTCTATACCCTACACTCTACACTCTATACCCTACACTCTACACCCTACACTCTATACCATACACTCTATACCCTACACTCTACACTCTATACCCTACACTCTATACCTTATACTCTATACCCTACACCCTACGCTCTATACCCTACACTCTATACCCTACACTCTACACTTTATACCCTACACTCTATTCCATACACTCTATACCCTACACTCTATACACTACACTCTACACTCTATACCTTACACTCTACACTTTACACTATATACCCTACACTCTATAGCCTACACTCTATACCCTACACTCTATACCCTACACTCTACACTCTATACCCTACATTCTATACCCTACACTCTAATCCCTACACTCTACACTCTATACCCTACACTCTATACCCTACACTCTATACCCTACACTCTATACCCTACACTCTACACTCTATACCCTACACTCTATACCCTACACTCTATACCCTACACTATATACCCAAACTCTATACCCTACACTCTATACCATACACTATATACCCTACACTCTACACTCTATTCCCTACACTCTATACCATACACTCTATACCCTTTACTCTATACCCTACACTCTATAACCTACACTATACACTCTATACCCTACACTCTACACTCTATACCATACACTCTATACTCTACACTCTATACCCTA
Source organism: Ranitomeya imitator (assembly GCF_032444005.1). Taxonomy (NCBI): domain Eukaryota; kingdom Metazoa; phylum Chordata; class Amphibia; order Anura; family Dendrobatidae; genus Ranitomeya; species Ranitomeya imitator. The sequence goes on from NW_027194013.1 coordinate 24,800, forward strand.
CACTCTACACTCTATACCCTACAATCTATACCCTACACTCTATGCCCTACACTCTATACCCTACACTCTATACCCTACACACTATACCCTACACTCTACAATCTATACCATACACTCCATACCCTACACGCTATACCATACACTCTATACCACACACTCTATACCCTACACTCTATACCATACACTCTACACTATATACCCTACACTCTATACCCTACAATCTACACTCTATACCCTACACTCTACACTCGATACCCTACGCTCTATACCATACACTCTATACCCTAAACTCTATACCATACACACTATACCCTACACTCTATACCCTACACTCTATACGCTACACTCTACACTCTATACCCTACACTCTATACTCTACACTCTATACCCTACACTCTATACCCTACACTCTATACCTTACACTCTATACCCTACACTCTACACTCTATACCCTACACTCAATACCCTACACTCTATACCCTACACTCTATACCCTACACTCTACACTCTATACCCTAAACTCTACACTCTATACTCTACACTCTACACTCTATACCCTACACTCTATACCCTACACTCTATACCCTACACTCTACACACTATACCCTACACTCTATACCATACACTCTACACCCTACACTCTATACCCTACACTCTATACCATACACTCTATACCCTACACTCTACACTCTATACCCTAGACTCTATACCATACACTCTATACCCTACACTCTATACCCTACACTCTAATCTCTATACCATACACTCTATACCCTACACTCTATAACATACATTCTACACCCTACAATCTATACCATACACTCTATACCCTACACTCTATAACATACATTCTACACCCTACAATCTATACCATACACTCTATACCCTACACTCTACACTCTATACCATACACTCTATACCCTACACTCTACACTTTATACCCTACACTCTATACCCTACACTCTATAACCTACACTCTATACCCTACACGCTATACCCTACACTCTATACCCTACACTCTATACCCTACACTATATACCCTACACTCTACACCCTACACTCTATACCCTACACCCTATACCCTACACTCTATACCCTAATCTCTACACCCTACACTCTATACCCTACACTCTATACCCTACACTCTATACCCTACACTCTTCACTCTATACCCTACACTCTATACTCTACACTCTATACCATACACTCTATACCATACACTTTATCCCCTACACTCTATACCATACACTTTATCCCCTACACTCTATACCATACACTCTACACTCTATACCCTACACTCTGCACTCTATACCCTACACTCTATAACCTACACTCTACACTCTATACCCTACACTCTACACTCTATACCCTACACTCTATACCCTACAATCTATACCATACACTCTATACCATACACTCTATACCCTACACTCTATACCCTACACTCTATACCCTACACTCTACACTCTATACCCTACACTCTATGCCCTACAATCTATACCATACACTCTATACCATACACTCTATACCCTACACTCTATACCTCACACTCTACACTCTATCCCCTGCACTCTATACCATACACTCTACACTCTATACCCTACACTCTACACCCTACACTCTACACTCTACACCCTACACTCTATACCCTACACTCTACACTCTATACCCTACACTCTACACTCTATACCCTACACTCTATACCCTACAATCTATACCATACACTCTATACCATACACTCTACACCCTACACTCTATACCCTACACTCTATACCCTACACTCTATACCCTACACTCTATACCATACACTCTATACCCTACACTCTATACCTCACACTCTACACTCTATCCCCTGCACTCTATACCATACACTCTACACTCTATACCCTACACTCTACACTCTATACCCTACACTCTATACCCTACACTCTATACCCTACACTCTACACTCTATACCCTACAATCTACACTCTATACCCTACACTCTATACCCTACAATCTATACCATACACTCTATACCATACACTCTATACCTCACACTCTACACTCTTACCCCCACACTCTACACTCTATACCCTACACTCTATACCCTACAATCTATACCATACACTCTATACCATACACTCTATACCCTACCCTCTATACCCTACACTCTACACTCTATACCCTACACTTTATACCCTACACTCTACACTCTATACCCTACACTCTACACTCTATACCCTACACTCTATACCCTACAATCTATACCATACACTCTATACCATACACTCTATACCCTACACTCTATACCTCACACTCTACAGTCTATCCCCTGCACTCTATACCATACACTCTACACTCTATACCCTACACTCTATACCCTACACTCTACACTCTATACCCTATTCTCTACAATCTATACCCTACACTCTATACCCTACAATCTATACCATACACTCTATACCATACACTCTATACCCTACACTCTACACGCTATACCCTACACTCTATACCCTACAATCTATACCATACACTCCATACCATACACTCTATACCCTACACTCTATACCTCACACTCTACACTCTATCCCCTGCACTCTATACCACACACTCTACACTCTATACCCTACACTCTACACTCTATACCCTACTCTCTAAACCCTACACTCTATACCTTACACTCTATACCCTACACTCTACACTCTATAACTTACACTCTATACCCTACACTCTATACCCTACACTCTATACCCTACACTCTATACCCTACACTCTACACATTATACCTTACACTCTATACCCTACACTCTATACCATACACTCTATACCCTACACTCTATACCCTACACTCTATACCCTACACTCTACACTCTACACCATACACTCTATACCCTACCCTCTATACCCTACACTCTATACCCTACACTCTATCCCCTACACTCTACACCCTTCACTTTATACCTTACACTCTATACCCTACACTCTATACCCTACACACTACGCTCTATACCTCACACTCTATACCCTACACTCTATACCCTACACTCTATACCCTACACTCTATACCCTACACTCTACACCCTACACTTTATAGCTTACACTCTATACCATACACTCTATACCCTACACTCTACACTCTATACCCTACACTCTATACCCTACACTCTATACCCTACACTCTATACCCTACACTCTACACCCTACACTTTATAGCTTACACTCTATACCCTACACTCTATACCCTAAACTCTATACCATACACTCTATACCCTACACTCTATACCTACACTCTATACCCTACACTCTACACCATACACTCTATACCCTACCCTCTATACCTTACACTCTATACCCTACACTCTACACAGTATACCCTACACTCTATACCCTACACTCTATACCGTACATTCTACACTGTATACCCTACACTCTATACCCTACACTCTAATCCCTACACTCTACACTCTATACCCTACACTTTATACCCTACACTCTATACCCTACTCTCTACACTCTATACCCTACACTCTATACCCTACACTTTATACCCTACACTCTACACTCTATACTCTACACTCTATACCATACACTCTACACTCTATTCCCTACACTCTATACCATACACTCTAAACCCTACACTCTATACCCTACACTATACACTCTATACCCTACAATCTATACCCTACACACTATGCCCTACACTCTATACCCTACACTCTACACTCTATATCCTACACTCTATACCCTACACTCTATACCCTACACTCTACACTCTATACCCTTCACTCTATACCCTACATTCTATACCATACACTCTATACCCTACACTCTACACTCTATACCCTACACTCTATACCCTACACTCTATACCCTACACTCTATACTCTATACCCTACACTCTATACCCTACACTATACACTCTATGACCTACACTCTATGCCCTACACTCTAATCCCTACACTCTACACTCTATAACCTATACTCTATACTCTACACTCCATACTCTACACTCTATACCCTATACTCTACACTCTATACCCTACACTCTATACCATACACTCTAATACCTACACTCTACACTCTATACCCTACACTCTATACCCTACACTCCATACCCTACACTCTATACCCTACACTCTACACTCTATACCCTACACTCTATACCCTACACTCTATACCCTACACTCTATACCCTACACTCTATACCCTACACTCTATACCCTACACTCTACACTCTATACCCTACACTCTATACCATACACTCTATACCCTACACTCTACACTCTATACCCTACACTCTATACCCTACACTCTATACCCTACACTCTACACTCTATACCCTACACTCTATACCCTACACTCTATACTCTACACCCTATACCCTACACTCTACACTCTATACCCTACACTCTATACCCTACACTCTACACTCTATACCCTACACTCTATACCCTACACTCTACACTCTATACCATACACTCTATACCCTACACTCTACACTCTATACCCTACACTCTACACCCTGCACTCTATACCCTACACTCTATACCCTACACTCTATGCCCTACACTCTATACTCTATACCCTACACTCTATTCCATACATTCTATACCCTACACTCTATACCCTACACTGTAATCAGTACACTCTATACCCTACACTCTATTCCCTACACTCTATACCATACACTCTATACCCTACACTCTATACCCTACACTCTACACTCTATTCCATGCACTCTATACCCTACACTCTATTCCATACATTCTATACCCTACACTCTATACCCTACACTGTAACCAGTACACTCTACACTCTATACCCTACACTCTATACCCTACACTCTATACCATACAATCCATACCCTACAATCTATACCCTACAATCTACACTCTATACCCTACACTCTATACCCTACACTCTAAACCCTACATTCTATACCCTACACTCTATACCCTACACTCTACACTCTATACCCTACAATCTATACCCTACACTCTACACTCTATACCCCACACTCTATACCCTACACTCTATACCCTACACTCTATACCCTACACTCTATACCATACGCTCTATACCCTACACTCTATACCCGACACTCTATACCCTACACTATACACTCTATACCCTACACTCTACACTGTATAACATACACTCTATACCCTACACTCTATACCCTACACTCTACACTCTATACCCTACACTCTACACCCTACACTCTATACCATACACTCTATACCCTACACTCTACACTCTATACCCTACAATCTATACCTTACACTCTATACCCTACACCCTACGCTCTATACCCTACACTCTATACCCTACACTCTACACTTTATACCCTACACTCTATTCCATACACTCTATACCCTACACTCTATACCCTACACTCTACACTCTATACCATACACTCTATCCCCTACACTCTATACCATACACTCTACACTCTATACCCTACACTGTATACCCTACACTCTAATCTCTATACCCTACACTCTATACCCTACACTCTACACTCTATACCCTACACTCTACACTCTATACCCTACACTCTATACCCTACAATCTATATCATACACTCTATACCATACACACTATACCATACACTCTACACTCTATACCCTACACTCTATACCCTACACTCTACACTCTATACCCTACACTCTATACCCTACACTCTACACTCTATACCCTACACTCTATACCCTACACTCTATACCATACACTCTATACCATACACTCTATCCCCTACACTCTATCCCATACACTCTACACTCTATACCCTACACTCTACACTCTATACCCTACACTCTACACTCTATACCCTACACTCTACACCCTACACTCTATACCATACACTCTATACCCTACACTCTACACTCTATACCCTACACTCTATACCCTACACTCTATACCCTACACCCTACGCTCTATACCCTACACTCTATACCCTACACTCTACACACTATACCCTACACTCTATTCCATACACTCTATACCCTACACTCTATACCCTACACTCTACACTCTATACCCTACACTCTACACTTTACACACTATACCCTACACTCTATACCCTACACTCTATACTCTATACCCTACACTCTATACCGTACATTCTACACTCTATACCCTACACTCTATACCCTACACTCTAATCCCTACACTCTACACTCTATACCCTACACTTTATACCCTACACTCTATACCCTACTCTCTACACTCTATACCCTACACTCTATACCCTACACTTTATACCCTACACTCTACACTCTATACCCTACACTCTATACCATACACTCTACACTCTATTCCCTACACTCTATACCATACACTCTAAACCCTACACTCTATACCCTACACTATACACTCTATACCCTACAATCTATACCCTACACACTATGCCCTACACTCTATACCCTACACTCTATACCCTACACTCTACACTCTATACCCTACACTCTATACCATACACTCTATACCCTAAACTCTATACCATACACTCTACACCATACAATCTATACCATACACTCTATACCTACACTCTACACTCTATACCCTTCACTCTATACCCTACACTCTATACCATACAATCTATACCCTACACTCTACACTCTATACCCTACACTCTATACCCTACACTCTATACCCTACACCCTACGCTCTATACCCTACACTCTATACCCTACACTCTATACTCTATACCCTACACTCTGTACCCTACACTCTATACCATACACTTTATACCCTACACTCTATACCATACACTCTACACTCTATTCCATGCACTCTATACCCTACACTCTATTCCCTACACTCTACACTCTATACCCTACACTCTACACTCTATACCCTACACTCTATACCCTACACTCTATACTCTATACCCTACACTCTATACCCTACACTATACACTCTATGCCCTACACTCTATGCCCTACACTCTAATCCCTACACTCTACACTCTATAACCTTCACTCTATACTCTACACTCCATACTCTACACTCTATACCCTATACTCTACACTCTATACCCTACACTCTATACCATACACTCTAATCCCTACACTCTACACTCTATACCCTACACTCTATACCCTACACTCCATACCCTACACTCTATACCCTACACTCTACACTCTATACCCTACACTCTATACCCTACACTCTATACCCTACACTCTATACCCTACACTCTATACCCTACACTCTATAGCCTAAACTCTATACCATACACTCTACACCATACAATCTATACCATACACTCTATACCTACACTCTACACTCTATACCCTTCACTCTATACCCTACACTCCATACCATACACTCTATACCCTACACTCTACACTCTATACCCTACACTCTATACCCTACACTCTATACCCTACACCCTACGCTCTATACCCTACACTCTATACCCTACACTCTATACTCTATACCCTATACTCTATTCCATACATTCTATACCCTACACTCTATACCCTACAGTCTAATCCCTACACTCTACACTCTATACCCTACACTCTGTACCCTACACTCTATACCATACACTTTATACCCTACACTCTATACCATACACTCTACACTCTATTCCATACACTCTATACCCTACACTCTATTCCCTACACTCTACACTCTATACCCTACACTCTACACTCTATACCCTACACTCTATACCCTACACTCTATACTCTATATCCTACACTCTATACCCTACACTACACACTCTATGCCCTACACTCTATGCCCTACACTCTAATCCCTACACTCTACACTCTATAACCTACACTCTATACTCTACACTCCATACTCTACACTCTATACCCTATACCCTACACTCTATACCCTACACTCTATACCATACACTCTAATCCCTACACTCTACACTCTATACCCTACACTCTATACCCTACACTCCATGCCCTACACTCTATACCCTACACTCTACACTCTATACCCTACACTCTATACCCTACACTCTATACCCTACACTCTATACCCTACACTCTATACCCTACACTCTATACCATACACTCTATACCCTACACTCTACACTCTATACCCTACACTCTATACCCTACACTCTACACTCTATACCCTACACTCTATACCCTACACTCTATACTCTACACCCTATACCCTACACTCTACACTCTATACCCTACACTCTATACCCTACACTCTACACTCTATACCCTACACTCTATACCCTACACTCTACACTCTACACTCTATACCATACACTCTATACCCTACACTCTACACTCTATACCCTACACTCTATACCCTGCACTCTATACACTACATCCTACGCTCTATACCCTACACTCTATACCTTACACTCTATACCCTACACCCTACGCTCTATACCCTACACTCTATACCCTACACTCTACACTTTATACCCTACACTCTATTCCATACACTCTATACCCTACACTCTATACCCTACACTCTACACTCTATACCATACACTCTATCCCCTACACTCTATACCATACACTCTACACTCTATACCCTACACTGTATACCCTACACTCTAAACTCTGTACCCTACACTCTATACCCTACACTCTACACTCTATACCCTACACTCTACACTCTATACCCTACACTCTATACCCTACAATCTATATCATACACTCTATACCATACACACTATACCATACACTCTATACCCTACACTCTATACCCTACACTCTACACTCTATACCCTACACTCTATACCCTACACTCTACACTCTATACCCTACACTCTATACCCTACACTCTATACCATACACTCTATACCATACACTCTATCCCCTACACTCTATCCCATACACTCTACACTCTATACCCTACACTCTACACTCTATACCCTACACTCTGCACTCTATACCCTACACTCTACACCCTACACTCTATACCATACACTCTATACCCTACACTCTACACTCTATACCCTACACTCTATACCCTACACTCTATACCCTACACCCTACGCTCTATACCCTACACTCTATACCCTACACTCTACACACTATACCCTACACTCTATTCCATACACTCTATACCCTACACTCTATACCCTACACTCTACACTCTATACCCTACACTCTACACTTTACACACTATACCCTACACTCTATACCCTACACTCTATACTCTATACCCTACACTCTATACCGTACATTCTACACTCTATACCCTACACTCTATACCCTACACTCTAATCCCTACACTCTACACTCTATACCCTACACTTTATACCCTACACTCTATACCCTACTCTCTACACTCTATACCCTACACTCTATACCCTACACTTTATACCCTACACTCTACACTCTATACCCTACACTCTATACCATACACTCTACACTCTATTCCCTACACTCTATACCATACACTCTAAACCCTACACTCTATACCCTACACTATACACTCTATACCCTACAATCTATACCCTACACACTATGCCCTACACTCTATACCCTACACTCTATACCCTACACTCTACACTCTATACCCTACACTCTATACCATACACTCTATACCCTAAACTCTATACCATACACTCTACACCATACAATCTATACCATACACTCTATACCTACACTCTACACTCTATACCCTTCACTCTATACCCTACACTCTATACCATACAATCTATACCCTACACTCTACACTCTATACCCTACACTCTATACCCTACACTCTATACCCTACACCCTACGCTCTATACCCTACACTCTATACCCTACACTCTATACTCTATACCCTACACTCTGTACCCTACACTCTATACCATACACTTTATACCCTACACTCTATACCATACACTCTACACTCTATTCCATGCACTCTATACCCTACACTCTATTCCCTACACTCTACACTCTATACCCTACACTCTACACTCTATACCCTACACTCTATACCCTACACTCTATACTCTATACCCTACACTCTATACCCTACACTATACACTCTATGCCCTACACTCTATGCCCTACACTCTAATCCCTACACTCTACACTCTATAACCTACACTCTATACTCTACACTCCATACTCTACACTCTATACCCTATACTCTACACTCTATACCCTACACTCTATACCATACACTCTAATCCCTACACTCTACACTCTATACCCTACACTCTATACCCTACACTCCATACCCTACACTCTATACCCTACACTCTACACTCTATACCCTACACTCTATACCCTACACTCTATACCCTACACTCTATACCCTACACTCTATACCCTAAACTCTATACCATACACTCTACACCATACAATCTATACCATACACTCTATACCTACACTCTACACTCTATACCCTTCACTCTATACCCTACACTCTATACCATACACTCTATACCCTACACTCTAAACTCTATACCCTACACTCTATACCCTACACTCTATACCCTACACCCTACGCTCTATACCCTACACTCTATACCCTACACTCTATACTCTATACCCTATACTCTATTCCATACATTCTATACCCTACACTCTATACCCTACAGTCTAATCCCTACACTCTACACTCTATACCCTACACTCTGTACCCTACACTCTATACCATACACTTTATACCCTACACTCTATACCATACACTCTACACTCTATTCCATGCACTCTATACCCTACACTCTATTCCCTACACTCTACACTCTATACCCTACACTCTACACTCTATACCCTACACTCTATACCCTACACTCTATACTCTATATCCTACACTCTATACCCTACACTATACACTCTATGCCCTACACTCTATGCCCTACACTCTAATCCCTACACTCTACACTCTATAACCTACACTCTATACTCTACACTCCATACTCTACACTCTATACCCTATACCCTACACTCTATACCCTACACTCTATACCATACACTCTAATCCCTACACTCTACACTCTATACCCTACACTCTATACCCTACACTCCATGCCCTACACTCTATACCCTACACTCTACACTCTATACCCTACACTCTATACCCTACACTCTATACCCTACACTCTATACCCTACACTCTATACCATACACTCTATACCCTACACTCTACACTCTATACCCTACACTCTATACCCTACACTCTACACTCTATACCCTACACTCTATACCCTACACTCTATACTCTACACCCTATACCCTACACTCTACACTCTATACCCTACACTCTATACCCTACACTCTACACTCTATACCCTACACTCTATACCCTACACTCTACACTCTACACTCTATACCATACACTCTATACCCTACACTCTACACTCTATACCCTACACTCTATACCCTGCACTCTATACACTACATCCTACGCTCTATACCCTACACTCTATACCCTACACTCTATACTCTATACCCTACACTCTATTCCATACATTCTATACCCTACACTCTATACCCTACACTGTAATCAGTACACTCTATACCCTACACTCTATTCCCTACACTCTATACCATACACTCTATACCCTACACTCTATACCCTACACTCTACACTCTATTCCATGCACTCTATACCCTACACTCTATACCCTACACTCTATTCCATACATTCTATACCCTACACTCTATACCCTACACTGTAATCAGTACACTCTACACTCTATACCCTACACTCTATACCATACAATCCATACCCTACAATCTATACCCTACAATCTACACTCTATACCCTACACTCTATACCCTACAATCTAAACCCTACATTCTATACCCTACACTCTATACCCTACACTCTACACTCTATACCCTACAATCTATACCCTACACTCTACACTCTATACCCTACACTCTATACCCTACACTCTATACCCTACACTCTATACCCTACACTCTATACCATACACTCTATACCCTACACTCTACACTCTATACCCTACACTCTATACCCTACACTCTATACCCTACACTCTACACTCTACACTCTATACCCTACACTCTATACCCTACACTCTATACTCTACACTCTATACCCTACACTCTATACCCTACACTCTATACCCTACACTCTACACTCTATACCCTACACTCTATACCCTAAACTCTATACCCTACACTCTATACCCTACACTCCATACCCTCCACTCTGTACCCTACACTCTACACTCTATACCCTACACTCTATACCATACGCTCTATACCCTACACTCTATACCCGACACTCTATACCCTACACTATACACTCTATACCCTACACTCTACACTGTATACCATACACTCTATACCCTACACTCTATACCCTACACTCTACACTCTATACCCTACACTCTACACCCTACACTCTATACCATACACTCTATACCCTACACTCTACACTCTATACCCTACACTCTATACCTTACACTCTATACCCTACACCCTACGCTCTATACCCTACACTCTATACCCTACACTCTACACTTTATACCCTACACTCTATTCCATACACTCTATACCCTACACTCTATACACTACACTCTACACTCTATACCTTACACTCTACACTTTACACTATATACCCTACACTCTATAGCCTACACTCTATACCCTACACTCTATACCCTACACTCTACACTCTATACCCTACATTCTATACCCTACACTCTAATCCCTACACTCTACACTCTATACCCTACACTCTATACCCTACACTCTATACCCTACACTCTACACTCTATACCCTACACTCTATGCCCTACACTCTATACCCTACACTCTATACCCTACACTATATACCCTACACTCTATACCCTACACTCTATACCATACACTATATACCCTACACTCTACACTCTATTCCCTACACTCTATACCATACACTCTATACCCTTTACTCTATACCCTACACTCTATAACCTACACTATACACTCTATACCCTACACTCTACACTCTATACCATACACTCTATACTCTACACTCTATACCCTACACTCTACACTCTATACCCTACAATCTATACCCTACACTCTATGCCTACACTCTATACCCTACACTCTATACCATACAATCTATACCCTACACACTATACCCTACACTCTATACCCTACACTCTACACTCTATACCCTACACTCTATAACATACACTCTATACCCTACACTCTATACCTGACACTCTATACCCTACACTCTACACCCTACACTCTACACTCTATACCGTACACTCTATACCCTACACTCTATACCCTACACTCTACACTTTATACCCTACACTCTATACCATACACTCTACACTCTATTCCATGCACTCTATACCCTACACTCTATTCCCTACACTCTACACTCTATACCCTACACTCTACACTCTATACCCTACACTCTATACCCTACACTCTATACTCTATATCCTACACTCTATACCCTACACTATACACTCTATGCCCTACACTCTATGCCCTACACTCTAAACCCTACACTCTACACTCTATAACCTACACTCTATACTCTACACTCTATACCCTATACTCTACACTCTATACCCTACACTCTATACCATACACTCTAATCCCTACACTCTACACTCTATACCCTACACTCTATACCCTACACTCCATGCCCTACACTCTATATCCTACACTCTACACTCTATACCCTACACTCTATACCCTACACTCTATACCCTACACTCTATACCCTACACTCTATACCCTACACTCTATACCCTACACTCTACACTCTATACCCTACACTCTATACCCTACACTCTATACCCTACACCCTACGCTCTATACCCTACACTCTATACCCTACACTCTACACACTATACCCTACACTCTATTCCATACACTCTATACCCTACACTCTATACCCTACACTCTACACTCTATACCCTACACTCTACACTTTACACACTATACCCTACACTCTATACCCTACACTCTATACTCTATACCCTACACTCTATACCGTACATTCTACACTCTATACCCTACACTCTATACCCTACACTCTAATCCCTACACTCTACACTCTATACCCTACACTTTATACCCTACACTCTATACCCTACTCTCTACACTCTATACCCTACACTCTATACCCTACACTTTATACCCTACACTCTACACTCTATACCCTACACTCTATACCATACACTCTACACTCTATTTCCTACACTCTATACCATACACTCTAAACCCTACACTCTATACCCTACACTATACACTCTATACCCTACAATCTATACCCTACACACTATGCCCTACACTCTATACCCTACACTCTATACCCTACACTCTACACTCTATACCCTACACTCTATACCATACACTCTATACCCTAAACTCTATACCATACACTCTACACCATACAATCCATACCATACACTCTATACCTACACTCTACACTCTATACCCTTCACTCTATACCCTACACTCTATACCATACAATCTATACCCTACACTCTACACTCTATACCCTACACTCTATACCCTACACTCTATAACCTACACCCTACGCTCTATACCCTACACTCTATACCCTACACTCTATACTCTATACCCTACACTCTGTACCCTACACTCTATACCATACACTTTATACCCTACACTCTATACCATACACTCTACACTCTATTCCATGCACTCTATACCCTACACTCTATTCCCTACACTCTACACTCTATACCCTACACTCTACACTCTATACCCTACACTCTATACCCTACACTCTATACTCTATACCCTACACTCTATACCCTACACTATACACTCTATGCCCTACACTCTATGCCCTACACTCTAATCCCTACACTCTACACTCTATAACCTACACTCTATACTCTACACTCCATACTCTACACTCTATACCCTATACTCTACACTCTATACCCTACACTCTATACCATACACTCTAATCCCTACACTCTACACTCTATACCCTACACTCTATACCCTACACTCCATACCCTACACTCTATACCCTACACTCTACACTCTATACCCTACACTCTATACCCTACACTCTATACCCTACACTCTATACCCTACACTCTATACCCTACACTCTATACCCCAAACTCTATACCATACACTCTACACCATACAATCTATACCATACACTCTATACCTACACTCTACACTCTATACCCTTCACTCTATACCCTACACTCTATACCATACACTCTATACCCTACACTCTACACTCTATACCCTACACTCTATACCCTACACTCTATACCCTACACCCTACGCTCTATACCCTACACTCTATACCCTACACTCTATACTCTATACCCTATACTCTATTCCATACATTCTATACCCTACACTCTATACCCTACAGTCTAATCCCTACACTCTACACTCTATACCCTACACTCTGTACCCTACACTCTATACCATACACTTTATACCCTACACTCTATACCATACACTCTACACTCTATTCCATGCACTCTATACCCTACACTCTATTCCCTACACTCTACACTCTATACCCTACACTCTACACTCTATACCCTACACTCTATACCCTACACTCTATACTCTATATCCTACACTCTATACCCTACACTATACACTCTATGCCCTACACTCTATGCCCTACACTCTAATCCCTACACTCTACACTCTATAACCTACACTCTATACTCTACACTCCATACTCTACAATCTATACCCTATACTCTACACTCTATACCCTACACTCTATACCATACACTCTAATCCCTACACTCTACACTCTATACCCTACACTCTATACCCTACACTCCATGCCCTACACTCTATACCCTACACTCTACACTCTATACCCTACACTCTATACCCTACACTCTATACCCTACACTCTATACCCTACACTCTATACCATACACTCTATACCCTACACTCTACACTCTATACCCTACACTCTATACCCTACACTCTACACTCTATACCCTACACTCTATACCCTACACTCTATACTCTACACCCTATACCCTACACTCTACACTCTATACCCTACACTCTACACTCTATAACCTACACTCTATACCCTACACTCTACACTCTACACTCTATACCATACACTCTATACCCTACACTCTACACTCTATACCCTACACTCTATACCCTGCACTCTATACACTACATCCTACGCTCTATACCCTACACTCTATACCCTACACTCTATACTCTATACCCTACACTCTATTCCATACATTCTATACCCTACACTCTATACCCTACACTGTAATCAGTACACTCTATACCCTACACTCTATTCCCTACACTCTATACCATACACTCTATACCCTACACTCTATACCCTACACTCTACACTCTATTCCATGCACTCTATACCCTACACTCTATACCCTACACTCTATTCCATACATTCTATACCCTACACTCTATACCCTACACTGTAATCAGTACACTCTACACTCTATACCCTACACTCTATACCCTACACTCTATACCATACAATCCATACCCTACAATCTATACCCTACAATCTACACTCTATACCCTACACTCTATACCCTACAATCTAAACCCTACATTCTATACCCTACACTCTATACCCTACACTCTACACTCTATACCCTACAATCTATACCCTACACTCTACACTCTATACCCTACACTCTATACCCTACACTCTATACCCTACACTCTATACCCTACACTCTACACTCTATTCCATGCACTCTATACCCTACACTCTATACCCTACACTCTATTCCATACATTCTATACCCTACACTCTATACCCTACACTGTAATCAGTACACTCTACACTCTATACCCTACACTCTATACCCTACACTCTATACCATACAATCCATACCCTACAATCTATACCCTACACTCTACACTCTATACCCCACACTCTATACCCTACACTCTATACCCTACACTCTATACCCTACACTCTATACCATACGCTCTATACCCTACACTCTATACCCGACACTCTATACCCTACACTATACACTCTATACCCTACACTCTACACTGTATAACATACACTCTATACCCTACACTCTATACCCTACACTCTGTACCCTACACTCTATACCATACACTTTATACCCTACACTCTATACCATACACTCTACACTCTATTCCATGCACTCTATACCCTACACTCTATTCCCTACACTCTACACTCTATACCCTACACTCTACACTCTATACCCTACACTCTATACCCTACACTCTATACTCTATACCCTACACTCTATACCCTACACTATACACTCTATGCCCTACACTCTATGCCCTACACTCTAATCCCTACACTCTACACTCTATAACCTACACTCTATACTCTACACTCCATACTCTACACTCTATACCCTATACTCTACACTCTATACCCTACACTCTATACCATACACTCTAATCCCTACACTCTACACTCTATACCCTACACTCTATACCCTACACTCCATACCCTACACTCTATACCCTACACTCTACACTCTATACCCTACACTCTATACCCTACACTCTATACCCTACACTCTATACCCTACACTCTATACCCTAAACTCTATACCATACACTCTACACCATACAATCTATACCATACACTCTATACCTACACTCTACACTCTATACCCTTCACTCTATATCCTACACTCTATACCATACACTCTATACCCTACACTCTACACTCTATACCCTACACTCTATACCCTACACTCTATACCCTACACCCTACGCTCTATACCCTACACTCTATACCCTACACTCTATACTCTATACCCTATACTCTATTCCATACATTCTATACCCTACACTCTATACCCTACAGTCTAATCCCTACACTCTACACTCTATACCCTACACTCTGTACCCTACACTCTATACCATACACTTTATACCCTACAATCTATACCATACACTCTACACTCTATTCCATGCACTCTATACCCTACACTCTATTCCCTACACTCTACACTCTATACCCTACACTCTACACTCTATACCCTACACTCTATACCCTACACTCTATACTCTATATCCTACACTCTATACCCTACACTATACACTCTATGCCCTACACTCTATGCCCTACACTCTAATCCCTACACTCTACACTCTATAACCTACACTCTATACTCTACACTCCATACTCTACACTCTATACCCTATACTCTACACTCTATACCCTACCCTCTATACCATACACTCTAATCCCTACACTCTACACTCTATACCCTACACTCTATACCCTACACTCCATGCCCTACACTCTATACCCTACACTCTACACTCTATACCCTACACTCTATACCCTACACTCTATACCCTACACTCTATACCCTACACTCTATACCCTACACTCTATACCATACACTCTATACCCTACACTCTACACTCTATACCCTACACTCTATACCCTACACTCTACACTCTATACCCTACACTCTATACCCTACACTCTATACTCTACACCATATACCCTACACTCTACACTCTATACCCTACACTCTATACCCTACACTCTACACTCTATACCCTACACTCTATACCCTACACTCTACACTCTACACTCTATACCATACACTCTATACCCTACACTCTACACTCTATACCCTACACTCTATACCCTGCACTCTATACACTACATCCTACGCTCTATACCCTACACTCTATACCCTACACTCTATACTCTATACCCTACACTCTATTCCATACATTCTATACCCTACACTCTATACCCTACACTGTAATCAGTACACTCTATACCCTACACTCTATTCCCTACACTCTATACCATACACTCTATACCCTACACTCTATACCCTACACTCTACACTCTATTCCATGCACTCTATACCCTACACTCTATACCCTACACTCTATTCCATACATTCTATACCCTACACTCTATACCCTACACTGTAATCAGTACACTCTACACTCTATACCCTACACTCTATACCCTACACTCTATACCATACAATCCATACCCTACAATCTATACCCTACAATCTACACTCTATACCCTACACTCTATACCCTACAATCTAAACCCTACATTCTATACCCTACACTCTACACTCTATACCCTACAATCTATACCCTACACTCTACACTCTATACCCTACACTCTATACCCTACACTCTATACCCTACACTCTATACCCTACACTCTATACCCTACACTCTACACTCTATACCCTACACTCTATACCCTACACTCTATACCCTACACTCTACACTCTACACTCTATACCCTACACTCTATACCCTACACTCTATACTCTACACTCTATACCCTACACTCTATACCCTACACTCTATACCCTACACTCTACACTCTATACCCTACACTCTATACCCTAAACTCTATACCCTACACTCTATACCCTACACTCCATACCCTCCACTCTGTACCCTACACTCTACACTCTATACCCTACACTCTATACCATACGCTCTATACCCTACACTCTATACCCGACACTCTATACCCTACACTATACACTCTATACCCTACACTCTACACTGTATACCATACACTCTATACCCTACACTCTATACCCTACACTCTACACTCTATACCCTACACTCTACACCCTACACTCTATACCATACACTCTATACCCTACACTCTACACTCTATACCCTACACTCTATACCTTACACTCTATACCCTACACCCTACGCTCTATACCCTACACTCTATACCCTACACTCTACACTTTATACCCTACACTCTATTCCATACACTCTATACCCTACACTCTATACACTACACTCTACACTCTATACCTTACACTCTACACTTTACACTATATACCCTACACTCTATAGCCTACACTCTATACCCTACACTCTATACCCTACACTCTACACTCTATACCCTACATTCTATACCCTACACTCTAATCCCTACACTCTACACTCTATACCCTACACTCTATACCCTACACTCTATACCCTACACTCTATACCCTACACTCTACACTCTATACCCTACACTCTATGCCCTACACTCTATACCCTACACTCTATACCCTACACTATATACCCTACACTCTATACCCTACACTCTATACCATACACTATATACCCTACACTCTACACTCTATTCCCTACATTCTATACCATACACTCTATACCCTTTACTCTGTACCCTACACTCTATAACCTACACTATACACTCTATACCCTACACTCTACACTCTATACCATACACTCTATACTCTACACTCTATACCCTACACTCTACACTCTATACCCTACAATCTATACCCTACACTCTATGCCCTACACTCTATACCCTACACTCTATACCATACAATCTATACCCTACACACTATACCCTACACTCTATACCCTACACTCTACACTCTATACCCTACACTCTATAACATACACTCTATACCCTACACTCTATACCTGACACTCTATACCCTACACTCTACACCCTACACTCTACACTCTATACCGTACACTCTATACCCTACACTCTATACCCTACACTCTACACTTTATACCCTACACTCTATACCATACACTCTACACTCTATTCCATGCACTCTATACCCTACACTCTATTCCCTACACTCTACACTCTATACCCTACACTCTACACTCTATACCCTACACTCTATACCCTACACTCTATACTCTATATCCTACACTCTATACCCTACACTATACACTCTATGCCCTACACTCTATGCCCTACACTCTAAACCCTACACTCTACACTCTATAACCTACACTCTATACTCTACACTCCATACTCTACACTCTATACCCTATACTCTACACTCTATACCATACACTCTAATCCCTACACTCTACACTCTATACCCTACACTCTATACCCTACACTCCATGCCCTACACTCTATACCCTACACTCTACACTCTATACCCTACACTCTATACCCTACACTCTATACCCTACACTCTATACCCTACACTCTATACCCTACACTCTACACTCTATACCCTACACTCTATACCATACACTCTATACCCTACACTCTACACTCTATACCCTACACTCTATACCCTACACTCTATACCCTACACTCTACACTCTATACCCTACACTCTATACCCTACACTCTATACTCTACACCCTATACCCTACACTCTACACTCTATACCCTACACTCTATACCCTACACTCTACACTCTATACCCTACACCCTATACCCTACACTCTACACTCTACACTCTATACCATACACTCTATACCCTACACTCTACACTCCATACCCTACACTCTATACCCTGCACTCTATACACTACACCCTACGCTCTATACCCTACACTCTATACCCTACACTCTATACTCTATACCCTACACTCTATTCCATACATTCTATACCCTACACTCTATACCCTACACTGTAATCAGTACACTCTATACCCTACACTCTATTCCCTACACTCTATACCATACACTCTATACCCTACACTCTATACCCTACACTCTACACTCTATTCCATGCACTCTATACCCTACACTCTATACCCTACACTCTATTCCATACATTCTATACCCTACACTCTATACCCTACACTGTAATCAGTACGCTCTACACTCTATACCCTACACTCTATACCCTACACTCTATACCATACAATCCATACCCTACACTCTACACTCTATACCCTACACTCTATACCCTACACTCTATACCCTACACCCTACGCTCTATACCCTACACTCTATACCCTACACTCTATACCATACACTCTATACCCTACACTCTACACTCTATACCCTACACTCTATACCCTACACCCTACGCTCTATACCCTACACTCTATACCCTACACTCTACACACTATACCCTACACTCTATTCCATACACTCTATACCCTACACTCTATACCCTACACTCTACACTCTATACCCTACACTCTACACTTTACACACTATACCCTACACTCTATACCCTACACTCTATACTCTATACCCTACACTCTATACCGTACATTCTACACTCTATACCCTACACTCTATACCCTACACTCTAATCCCTACACTCTACACTCTATACCCTACACTTTATACCCTACACTCTATGCCCTACTCTCTACACTCTATACCCTACACTCTATACCCTACACTTTATACCCTACACTCTACACTCTATACCCTACACTCTATACCATACACTCTACACTCTATTCCCTACACTCTATACCATACACTCTAAACCCTACACTCTATACCCTACACTATACACTCTATACCCTACAATCTATACCCTACACACTATGCCCTACACTCTATACCCTAGACTCTATACCCTACACTCTACACTCTATACCCTACACTCTATACCATACACTCTATACCCTAAACTCTATACCATACACTCTACACCATACAATCTATACCATACACTCTATACCTACACTCTACACTCTATACCCTTCACTCTATACCCTACACTCTATACCATACAATCTATACCCTACACTCTACACTCTATACCCTACACTCTATACCCTACACTCTATACCCTACACCCTACGCTCTATACCCTACACTCTATACCCTACACTCTATACTCTATACCCTACACTCTGTACCATACACTCTATACCATACACTTTATACCCTACACTCTATACCATACACTCTACACTCTATTCCATGCACTCTATACCCTGCACTCTATTCCCTACACTCTACACTCTATACCCTACACTCTACACTCTATACCCTACACTCTATACCCTACACTCTATACTCTATACCCTACACTCTATACCCTACACTATACACTCTATGCCCTACACTCTATGCCCTACACTTTAATCCCTACACTCTACACTCTATAACCTACACTCTATACTCTACACTCCATACTCTACACTCTATACCCTATACTCTACACTCTATACCCTACACTCTATACCATACACTCTAATCCCTACACTCTACACTCTATACCCTACACTCTATACCCTACACTCCATACCCTACACTCTATACCCTACACTCTACACTCTATACCCTACACTCTATACCCTACACTCTATACCCTACACTCTATACCCTACACTCTATACCCTACACTCTATACCCTAAACTCTATACCATACACTCTACACCATACAATCTATACCATACACTCTATACCTACACTCTACACTCTATACCCTTCACTCTATACCCTACACTCTATACCATACACTCTATACCCTACACTCTATACCCTACACTCTATACCCTACACTCTATACCCTACACCCTACGCTCTATACCCTACACTCTATACCATACACTCTACACTCTATTCCATGCACTCTATACCCTACACTCTATTCCCTACACTCTACACTCTATACCCTACACTCTACACTCTATACCCTACACTCTATACCCTACACTCTATACTCTATACCCTACACTCTATACCCTACACTATACACTCTATGCCCTACACTCTATGCCCTACACTCTAATCCCTACACTCTACACTCTATAACCTACACTCTATACTCTACACTCCATACTCTACACTCTATACCCTATACTCTACACTCTATACCCTACACTCTATACCATACACTCTAATCCCTACACTCTACACTCTATACCCTACACTCTATACCCTACACTCCATACCCTACACTCTATACCCTACACTCTACACTCTATACCCTACACTCTATACCCTACACTCTATACCCTACACTCTATACCCTACACTCTATACCCTACACTCTATACCATACACTCTACACCATACAATCTATACCATACACTCTATACCCTACACTCTATACCCTACACCCTACGCTCTATACCCTACACTCTATACCCTACACTCTATACTCTATACCCTATACTCTATTCCATACATTCTATACCCTACACTCTATACCCTACAGTATAATCCCTACACTCTACACTCTATACCCTACACTCTGTACCCTACACTCTATACCATACACTTTATACCCTACACTCTATACCATACACTCTACACTCTATTCCATGCACTCTATACCCTACACTCTATTCCCTACACTCTACACTCTATACCCTACACTCTACACTCTATACCCTACACTCTATACCCTACACTCTATACTCTATATCCTACACTCTATACCCTACACTATACACTCTATGCCCTACACTTTATGCCCTACACTCTAATCCCTACACTCTACAATCTATAACCTACACTCTATACTCTACACTCCATACTCTACACTCTATACCCTATACTCTACACTCTATACCCTACACTCTATACCATACACTCTAATCCCTACACTCTACACTCTATACCCTACACTCTATACCCTACAATCCATGCCCTACACTCTATACCCTACACTCTACACTCTATACCCTACACTCTATACCCTACACTCTATACCCTACACTCTATACCCTACACTCTATACCATACACTCTATACCCTACACTCTACACTCTATACCCTACACTCTATACCCTACACTCTATACCCTACACTCTACACTCTATACCCTACACTCTATACCCTACACTCTATACTCTACACCCTATACCCTACACTCTACACTCTATACCCTACACTCTATACCCTACACTCTACACTCTATACCCTACACTCTATCCCCTACACTCTACACTCTACACTCTATACCATACACTCTATACCCTACACTCTACACTCTATACCCTACACTCTATACCCTGCACTCTATACACTACACCCTACGCTCTATACCCTACACTCTATACCCTACACTCTATACTCTATACCCTACACTCTATTCCATACATTCTATACCCTACACTGTAATTAGTACACTCTATACCCTACACTCTATTCCCTACACTCTACACCATACACTCTATACCCTACACTCTATACCCTACACTCTACACTCTATTCCATGCACTCTATACCCTACACTCTATACCCTACACTCTATTCCATACATTCTATACCCTACACTCTATACCCTACACTGTAATCAGTACACTCTACACTCTATACCCTACACTCTATACCCTACACTCTATACCATACAATCCATACCCTACAATCTATACCCTACAATCTACACTCTATACCCTACACTCTATACCCTACAATCTAAACCCTACATTCTATACCCTACACTCTATACCCTACACTCTACACTCTATACCCTACAATCTATACCCTACACTCTACACTCTATACCCTACACTCTATACCCTACACTCTATACCCTACACTCTATACCCTACACTCTATACCATACACTCTATACCCTACACTCTATACCCTACACTCTATACCCTACACTCTATACCCTACACTCTACACTCTACACTCTATACCCTACACTCTATACCCTACACTCTATACTCTACACTCTATACCCTACACTCTATACCCTACACTCTATACCCTACACTCTACACTCTATACCCTACACTCTATACCCTAAACTCTATACCCTACACTCTATACCCTACACTCCATACCCTCCACTCTGTACCCTACACTCTACACTCTATACCCTACACTCTATACCATACGCTCTATACCCTACACTCTATACCCGACACTCTATACCCTACACTATACACTCTATACCCTACACTCTACACTGTATACCATACACTCTATACCCTACACTCTATACCCTACACTCTACACTCTATACCCTACACTCTATACCTTACACTCTATACCCTACACCCTACGCTCTATACCCTACACTCTATACCCTACACTCTACACTTTATACCCTACACTCTATTCCATACACTCTATACCCTACACTCTATACACTACACTCTACACTCTATACCTTACACTCTACACTTTACACTATATACCCTACACTCTATAGCCTACACTCTATACCCTACACTCTATACCCTACACTCTACACTCTATAACCTACATTCTATACCCTACACTCTAATCCCTACACTCTACACTCTATACCCTACACTCTATACCCTACACTCTATACCCTACAATATATACCCTACACTCTACACTCTATACCCTACACTCTATGCCCTACACTCTATACCCTACACTCTATACCCTACACTATATACCCTACACTCTATACCCTACACTCTATACCATACACTATATACCCTACACTCTACACTCTATTCCCTACACTCTATACCATACACTCTATACCCTTTACTCTATACCCTACACTCTATAACCTACACTATACACTCTATACCCTACACTCTACACTCTATACCATACACTCTATACCCTACACTCTATACCCTACACTCTACACTCTATACCCTACAATCTATACCCTACACTCTATGCCCTACACTCTATACCCTACACTCTATACCATACAATCTATACCCTACACACTATACCCTACACTCTATACCCTACACTCTACACTCTATACCCTACACTCTATAACATACACTCTATACCCTACACTCTATACCTGACACTCTATACCCTACACTCTACACCCTACACTCTACACTCTATACCGTACACTCTATACCCTACACTCTATACCCTACACTGTACACTTTATACCCTACACTCTATACCCTACACTCTATACCCTACACTCTATACCATACACTCTATACCATTTACTCTATACCCTACACTCTATACCCTACACTATACACTCTATACCCTACACTCTACACCCTACACTCTATACCCTACACTCTATACTCTATACCCTACAATCTATACCTTACACTCTATACCCTACACTATACACTCTATACCCTACACTCTATACCCTACACTCTATACCCTACACTCTATACTCTATACCCTACACTCTATACCCTACAGGCTATACCCTACACTGTACACCCTACACTCTACACTCTATACCCTACACTCTATACCCTACACTCTATACCCTACACTCTACACTTTATACCCTACACTCTATACCCTACACTCTATACTCTACACTCTATACCCTACACTCTACACTCTATACCCTACACTCTATACATAGTAACATAGTAACACTCTATACCTTACACTCTATACCCTACACTCTACACTCTATAACTTACACTCTATACCCTACACTCTATACCCTACACTCTATACCCTACACTCTATACCCTACACTCTATACCCTACACTCTACACTTTATACCTTACACTCTATACCCTACACTCTGTACCATACACTCTATACCCTACACTCTATACCCTACACTCTATACCCTACACTCTACACTATACACCATACACTCTATACCCTACCCTCTATACCCTACACTCTATACCCTACACTCTATCCCCTACACTCTACACCCTTCACTTTATACCTTACACTCTATACCCTACACTCTATACCCTACACCCTACGCTCTATACCTCACACTCTATACCCTACACTCTATACCCTACACTCTATACCCTACACTCTATACCCTAAACTCTACACCCTACACTTTATAGCTTACACTCTATACCATACACTCTATACCCTACACTCTACACTCTATACCCTACACTCTATACTCTACACTCTATACCCTACACTCTACACCCTACACTTTATAGCTTACACTCTATACCCTACACTCTATACCCTAAACTCTATACCATACACTCTATACCCTACACTCTATACCCTACACTCTATACCCTACACTCTACACCATACACTCTATACCCTACCCTCTATACCTTACACTCTATACCCTACACTCTACACAGTATACCCTACACTCTATACCCTACACTCTATACCCTACACTCTATACCATACACTCTATACCCTACACTCTATACCCTACACTCTACACTCTATACCCTACACTCTATACCCTACACTCTATACCCTACACTCTACACTTTATACCCTACACTCTATACCCTACACTCTATACCATACACTCTATACCCTACACTCTATACCCTACACTCTATACCCTACACTCTATACCCTACACTCTATACCCTACACTCTACACTTTATACCCTACACTTTACACCCTACACTCTATACCCTACACTCTACACCCTACACTCTATACCCTACACTCTATACCCTACACTCTATACCCTACACTCTATACCCTACACTCTATACCCTACATTCTATACCCTACACTCTAATCCCTACACTCTACACTCTATACCCTACACTCTATACCCTACACTCTATACCCTACACTCTATACCCTACACTCTACACTCTATACCCTACACTCTATGCCCTACACTCTATACCCTACACTCTATACCCTACACTATATACCCTACACTCTATACCCTACACTCTATACCATACACTATATACCCTACACTCTACACTCTATTCCCTACACTCTATACCCTACACTCTATAACCTACACTATACACTCTATACCCTACACTCTACACCATACACTCTATACTCTACACTCTATACCCTACACTCTACACTCTATACCCTACAATCTATACCCTACACTCTATGCCCTACACTCTATACCCTACACTCTATACCATACAATCTATACCCTACACACTATACCCTACACTCTATACCCTACACTCTACACTCTATACCCTACACTCTATAACATACACTCTATACCCTACACTCTATACCTGACACTCTATACCCTACACGCTACACCCTACACTCTACACTCTATACCGTACACTCTATACCCTACACTCTATACCCTACACTCTACACTTTATACCCTACACTCTATACCATACACTCTACACTCTATTCCATGCACTCTATACCCTACACTCTATTCCCTACACTCTACACTCTATACCCTACACTCTACACTCTATACCCTACACTCTATACCCTACACTCTATACTCTATATCCTACACTCTATACCCTACACTATACACTCTATG
This sequence comes from Ranitomeya imitator, assembly GCF_032444005.1. Lineage (NCBI taxonomy): Eukaryota > Metazoa > Chordata > Amphibia > Anura > Dendrobatidae > Ranitomeya > Ranitomeya imitator. The sequence continues at coordinate 53,558 of NW_027194013.1, forward strand.
CCCTACACTCTATGCCCTACACTCTAAACCCTACACTCTACACTCTATAACCTACACTCTATACTCTACACTCCATACTCTACACTCTATACCCTATACTCTACACTCTATACCCTACACTCTATACCATACACTCTAATCCCTACACTCTACACTCTATACCCTACACTCTATACCCTACACTCCATGCCCTACACTCTATACCCTACACTCTACACTCTATACCCTACACTCTATACCCTACACTCTATACCCTACACTCTATACCCTACACTCTATACCCTACACTCTACACTCTATACCCTACACTCTATACCATACACTCTATACCCTACACTCTACACTCTATACCCTACACTCTATACCCTACACTCTATACCCTACACTCTACACTCTATACCCTACACTCTATACCCTACACTCTATACTCTACACCCTATACCCTACACTCTACACTCTATACCCTACACTCTATACCCTACACTCTACACTCTATACCCTACACTCTATACCCTACACTCTACACTCTACACTCTATACCATACACTCTATACCCTACACTCTACACTCCATACCCTACACTCTATACCCTGCACTCTATACACTACACCCTACGCTCTATACCCTACACTCTATACCCTACACTCTATACTCTATACCCTACACTCTATTCCATACATTCTATACCCTACACTCTATACCCTACACTGTAATCAGTACACTCTATACCCTACACTCTATTCCCTACACTCTATACCATAAACTCTATACCCTACACTCTATACCCTACACTCTACACTCTATTCCATGCACTCTATACCCTACACTCTATACCCTACACTCTATTCCATACATTCTATACCCTACACTCTATACCCTACACTGTAATCAGTACACTCTACACTCTATACCCTACACTCTACATTCTATACCCTACACTCTATACCCTACACTCTACACTCTATACCCTACACTCTACACTCTATACCCTACACTCTATACCCTACAATCTATACCATACACTCTATACCATACACTCTATACCCTACACTCTATACCCTACACTCTACACTCTATACCCTACACTCTATACCCTACACTCTATACCCTACACTCTACACTCTATACCCTACACTCTACACTGTATACCCTACACTCTATACCCTACAATCTATACCATACACGCTATACCATACACTCTATACCCTACACTCTATATCTCACACTCTACACTCTATCCCCTGCACTCTATACCATACACTCTACACTCTATACCCTACACTCTATACCCTACACTCTACACTCTATACCCTACACTCTATACCCTACACTCTATACCCTACACTCTACACTCTATACCCTACACTCTATACCCTACAATCTATACCATACACTCTATACCATACACTCTATACCCTACACTCTATACCCTACAATCTATACCCTACACTCTATACCATACACTCTATACCCTACACTCTATATCATACACTCTATAGCCTACACTCTATTCCCTACACTCTATACCATACACTCTATACACTACACTCTATACCCTACACTATACACTCTATACCCTACTCTCTACAATCTTTACCATACACTCTATACCCTACACTCTATACCCTACAATCTACACTCTATACCCTACAATCTATACACTACACTCTATACCCTACACTCTACACTCTATACCCTACACTCTATACTCTACACTCTACACTCTATACCCTACACTCTATACTCTATACCCTACACTCTACACTCTATACCCAACTCTCTAAACCCTACACTCTATACCCTACACTCTACACTCTATACCCTACACTCTATACCCTACACTCTACACTCAATACCCTACACTCTACACTCTATACCCTACTCTCTAAACCCTACACTCTATACCCTACACTCTACACTCTATACCCTACACTCTATACCCTACACTCTACACTCTATACCCTACACTCTATACTCTACACTCTATACCCTACACTCTATACCCTACACTCTACACCCTACACTTTATAGCTTACACTCTATACCCTACACTCTATACCCTAAACTCTATACCATACACTCTATACCCTACACTCAATACCCTACACTCTATACCCTACACTCTACACCATACACTCTATACCCTACCCTCTATACCTTACACTCTATACCCTACACTCTACACAGTATACCCTACACTCTATACCCTACACTCTACACTCTATACCCTACACTCTATACCATACACTCTATACCCTACACTCTATACCCTACACTCTACACTCTATACCCTACACTCTATACCCTACACTTTATACCCTACACTCTACACTTTATACCCTACACTCTATACCCTACACTCTATACCCTACACTCTATACCCTACACTCTATACCCTACACTCTACACTCTATACCCTACACTCTATACCCTACACTCTATACCCTACACTCTATACCCTACACTCTACACTTAATACCCTACACTCTATACCCTACACTCTATACCATACACTCTGTACCCTACACTCTATACCCTACACTCTATACCCTACACTCTACACTCTATACCCTACACTCTATACCCTACACTCTACACTCAATACCCTACACTCCACACTCTATACCCTACTCTCTAAACCCTACACTCTATACCCTACACTCTACACTCTATACCCTACACTCTATACCCTACACTCTACACTCTATACCCTACACTCTATACCCTACACTCTATACTCTACACTCTATACCCTACACTCTATACCCTACACTCTACACCCTACACTTTATAGCTTACACTCTATACCCTACACTCTATACCCTAAACTCTATACCATACACTCTATACCCTACACTCAATACCCTACACTCTATACCCTACACTCTACACCATACACTCTATACCCTACCCTCTATACCTTACACTCTATACCCTACACTCTACACAGTATACCCTACACTCTATACCCTACACTCTACACTCTATACCCTACACTCTATACCATACACTCTATACCCTACACTCTATACCCTACACTCTACACTCTATACCCTACACTCTATACCCTACACTCTGTACCCTACACTCTACACTTTATACCCTACACTCTATACCCTACACTCTATACCCTACACTCTATACCCTACACTCTATACCCTACACTCTACACTCTATACCCTACACTCTATACCCTACACTCTATACCCTACACTCTATACCCTACACTCTATACCCTACACTCTACACTTAATACCCTACACTCTATACCCTACACTCTATACCATACACTCTGTACCCTACACTCTATACCCTACACTCTATACCCTACACTCTACACTCTATACCCTACACTCTATACCCTACACTCTATACCCTACACTCTACACTTTATACCCTACACTCTATACCCTACACTCTATACCCTCCACTCTATACTCTACACTCTACACTCTACACCCTACACTCTACACTTTATACCCTACACTCTATACCCTACATTCTATACCCTTCACTCTATACCCTACACGCTATACCCTACACTCTATACCCTACACTCTATACCCTACACTCTATACCCTACACTCTACACCCTACACTCTATACCCTACACCATATACCCTACACTCTATACCCTACACTCAACACCCTACACTCTATACCCTACACTCTATACCCTACACTCTATACCCTACACTCTACACTCTATACCCTACACTCTATACTCGATACCCTACACTCTATACCCTACAATCTATATCATACACTCTATACCATACACTCTATACCATACACTCTATCCCCTACACTCTATACCATACACTCTACACTCTATACCCTACACTATACACCCTACACTCTATACCCTACATTCTATACCCTACACTCTATATTATACACTCTATACCATACACTCTATCCCCTACACTCTATACCATACACTTTACGCTCTATACCCTACTTTCTATACCCTACACTCTACACTCTATACCCTACACTCTATACCCTACACTCTACACTCTATACCCTACACTCTACACTCTATACCCTACACTCTACACCCTACACTCTATACCATACACTCTATACCCTACAATCTACACTCTATACCCTACACTCTATACCCTACACTCTATACCCTACACTCTACACTCTATACCCTACACTCTATTCCATACACTCTATACCCTACACTCTATACCCTACACTCTACACTCTATACCCTACACTCTACACTTTACACTCTATACCCTACACTCTATACTCTATACCCTACACTCTATACCGTACATTCTACACTCTATACCCTACACTCTATACCCTACATTCTAATCCCTACACTCTACACTCTATACCCTACACTCTATACCCTACACTCTATACCCTACACTCTACACCCTACACTCTATACCCTACACTCTATACCCTACACTCTATACCCTACACTCTACACTCTATACCCTACACTCTATACCATACACTCTACACTCTATTCCCTACACTCTATACCATACACTCTATACCCTACACTCTATACCCTACACTATATACTCTATACCCTACACTCTACACTCTATACCATACACTCTATACCCTACACTCTATACCCTACACTCTACACTCTATACCCTACAATCTATACCCTACACTCTATACCCTACACTCTACACCCTACACTCTATACCCTACAATCTACACTCTATACCCTACACTCTATACCATACACTCTATACCCTACACTCTATACCATACACTCTACACCATACACTCTATACCATACACTCTATACCCCACACTCTACACTCTATACCCTACACTCTATACCCTACACTCTATACTATACACTCTATACCCTACACTCTATACCCTACACTATACACTCTATACCCTACACTCTACACCATACACTCTATACCTTACACTCTATACTCTACGCTATACACTCTATACCTTACAATCTATACCTTACACTCTTTACCCTACACTCTATACCCTACACTCTATACCCTACACTCTACACTCTATAACCTACACTCTATACCATACACTCTATATCCTACACTCTATACCCTATACTCTATACCCTACACTCTACACTCTATACCCTACACTCTATACCATACACTCTATACCCTACACTCTATGCCCTACACTCTAATCTCCATACCATACACTCTATACCCTACACTCTATAACATACATTCTACACCCTACACTCTATACCATACACTCTATACCATACACTCTACACTCTATACCATACACTCTATACCCTACACTCTACACTTTATACCCTACACTCTATACCCTACAATCTATACCCTACACTCTATACCCTACACGCTATACCCTACACTCTATACCCTACACTCTATACCCTACACTCTACACTCTATACCCTACACTCTATACCATACACTCTATACCCTACACTCTACACTCTATACCATACACTCTATACCATACACTATATGCCCTACACTCTGATCTCCATACCATACACTCTGTACCCTAAACTCTATAACATACATTCTACACCCTACACTCTATACCATACACTCTATACCCTACACTCTACACTCTATACCATACACTCTAAACCCTACGCTCTACACTCTATACCCTAAACTCTACACCCTACACTCTATACCCTACACTCTATACCCTACACTCTATACCCTACACTCTATACCCTACACTCTATACCCTACACTCTACACTCTATACCCTACACTCTACACTCTATACCCTACACTCTATACATTACAATCTATACCATACACTCTATACCATACACTCTATACCCTACACTCTATACCTCACACTCTACACTCTATCCCCTGCACTCTATACCATACACCCTACACTCTGTACCCTACACTCTAAACTCTATACCCTACACTCTATACCCTACACTCTATACCCTACACCCTACGCTCTATACCCTACACTCTATACCCTACACTCAACACTCTATACCCTACACTCTATTCCATACACTCTATACCCTACACTCTATACCCTACACTCTACACTCTATACCATACACTCTACACTTTACACTCTATACCCTACACTCTATACCCTACACTCTATACTCTATACCCTACACTCTATACTCTATACCATACACTCTATACCGTACATTCTACACTCTATACCCTACACTCTATACCCTACACTCTAATCCCTACACTCTATACCCTACACTCTACACTCTATACCCTACACTCTATACCCTACACTCTACACTCTATTCCCTACACTCTATACCATACACTCTATACCCTACACTCTTTACCCTACACTATACACTCTATACCCTACACTCTACACTCTATACCATAGACTCTATACCCTACAATCTACACTCTATACCCTACAATCTATACCCTACACTCTATACCCTACACTTTATACCCTACACTCCATACCTTACACTCTATACCTTACACTCTACACCCTACACTCTACACTCTATACCCTACACTCTATAACCTACACTCTATACCCTACACTCTTTACCCTACTCTCTACACTTTATACCCTACACTCCACACTCTATACCCTACACTCTATACCCTACACTCTACACTCTATTCCCTACACTCTATACCATACTCTCTATACCCTACACTTTTTACCCTACAATATACACTCTATACCCTACACTCTACACTCTATACCATACACTCTATACCCTACACTCTATACCCTACACTCTACACTCTACACCCTACAATCTATACCCTACACTCTATACCATACACTCTAAACCCTACACTCTATACCCTACACTCTACACTCTATACCCTACACTCTATACCATACACTCTATACCCTACACTCTATACCCTACACTCTATACCCTACACTCTACACTCTATACCCTACACTCTATAACATACACTTTATACCGTACACTCTATACCTTACACTCTATACCCTACACTCTACACCCTACCCTCCACACTCTATACCCTACACTCTATAACCTACACTCTATACCCTACACTCTATACCCTACTCTCTACACTTTATACCCTACACTCTACACTCTATAACCTACAATCTACACCCTACACTCCACACTCTATACCCTACACTCTATAACCTACACTCTATACCCTACACTCTATACCCTACTCTCTACACTTTATACCCTACACTCTACACTCTATACCCTACACTCTATACCCTATACTCTACACCCTACACTCTACACTCTATACCCTACACTCTATAACCTACACTCTATACCTTACACTCTATACCCTACTCTCTACACTTTATACCCTACACTCTACACTCTATACCCTACACTCTATACCCTACACTCTACACTCTATACCCTACACTCTATACCCTACACTCTACACTCTATACCCTACACTCTACACTCTATACCCTACTCTTTAAACCCTACACTCTATACCCTACACTCTACACTCTATACCCTACACTCTATACCCTACACTCTACACTCTATACCCTACACTCTATACCCTACACTCTATACCCTACACTCTATACCCTACACTCTATACCCTACACTCTTCACCCTACACTTTATAGCTTACACTCTATACCCTACACTCTATACCATTCACTCTATACCCTACACTCTATACCCTACACTCTATACCCTACACTCTACACCATACACCATACACTATAAACCCTACCCTCTATACCGTACACTCTATACCCTACACTCTACACATTATACCCTACAATATATACCCTACACTCTACACTCTATACCCTACACTCTATACCATACACTCTATACCCTACACTCTATACCCTACACTCTACACTCTATACCCTACACTCTACACTCTACACCCTACACTCTACACTTTACACTCTATACTCTACACTCTATACCCTACACTCTATACCCTACACTCTACACTTTATCCCCTACACTCTATACCCTACACTCTATACCCTACACTCTATACCCTACACGCTATACCCTACACTCTATACCCTACACTCTATACCCTACACTCTATACCCTACATTCTACACCCTACACTCCATACCCTACACCCTATACCCTACACTCTATACCCTACACTCTACACCCTACACTCTATACCCTACACTCTATACCCTACACTCTATACCCTACACTCTACACTCTATACCCTACACTCTATACCCTACACTCTATACCATACACTCTATACCATACACTCTATCCCCTACACTCTATACCATACACTCTACACTCTATACCCTACACTGTATACCCTACACTCTAAACTCTATACCCTACACTCTATACCCTACACTCTACACTCTATACCCTACACTCTACACTCTATACCCTACACTCTATACCCTACAATCTATATCATACACTCTATACCATACACACTATACCATACACTCTACACTCTATACCCTACACTCTATACCCTACACTCTACACTCTATACCCTACACTCTATACCTTACACTCTACACTCTATACCCTACACTCTATACCCTACACTCTATACCATACACTCTATACCATACACTCTATCCCCTACACTCTATCCCATACACTCTACACTCTATACCCTACACTCTACACTCTATACCCTACACTCTACACTCTATACCCTACAATCTACACCCTACACTCTATACCATACACTCTATACCCTACACTCTACACTCTATACCCTACACTCTATACCCTACACTCTATACCCTACACCCTACGCTCTATACCCTACACTCTATACCCTACACTCTACACACTATACCCTTCACTCTATACTCTATACCCTACACTCTACACTCTACACTCTATACCATACACTCTATACCCTACACTCTACACTCTATACCCTACACTCTATACCCTACACTCTATACTCTATACCCTACACTCTATTCCATACATTCTATACCCTACACTCTATACCCTACACTGTAATCAGTACACTCTATACCCTACACTCTATTCCCTACACTCTATACCATACACTCTGTACCCTACACTCTATACCCTACACTCTACACTCTATTCCATGCACTCTATACCCTACACTCTATTCCATACATTCTATACCCTACACTCTATACCATACACTCTATACCATACACTCTACACTCTATACCCTACACTCTATACCCTACACTCTATACTCTATACCCTACACTCTATACCCTACACTATACACTCTATGCCCTACACTCTATGCCCTACACTCTAATCCCTACACTCTACACTCTATAACCTACACTCTATACTCTACACTCCATACTCTACACTCTATACCCTATACTCTACACTCTATACCCTACACTCTATACCATACACTCTAATCCCTACACTCTACACTCTATACCCTACACTCTATACCTTACACTCTATACCCTACACCCTACGCTCTTTACCCTGCACTCTATACCCTACACTCTACACTTTATACCCTACACTCTATTCCATACACTCTATACCCTACACTCTACACTCTATACCATACACTCTATACCCTACACTCTACACTCTATACCCTACACTCTATACCCTACACTCTATACCCTACACTCTATACTCTATACCCTACACTCTATTCCATACATTCTATACCCTACACTCTATACCCTACACTGTAATCAGTACACTCTATACCCTACACTCTATTCCCTACACTCTATACCATACACTCTATACCCTACACTCTATACCCTACACTCTACACTCTATTCCATGCACTCTATACCCTACACTCTATTCCATACATTCTATACCCTACACTCTATACCCTACACTCTATACCATACAATCCATACCCTACAATCTATACCCTACAATCTACACTCTATACCCTACACTCTATACCCTACACTCTAAACCCTACATTCTATACCCTACACTCTATACCCTACACTCTACACTCTATACCCTACAATCTATACCCTACACTCTACACTCTATACCCCACACTCTATACCCTACACTCTATACCATACACTCTATACCCTACACTCTACACTCTATACCCTACACTCTATACCCTACACTCTATACCCTACACTCTACACTCTACACTCTATACCCTACACTCTATACCCTACACTCTATACTCTACACTCTATACCCTACACTCTATACCCTACACTCTATACCCTACACTCTACACTCTATACCCTACACTCTATACCCTAAACTCTATACCCTACACTCTATACCCTACACTCCATACCTTCCACTCTGTACCCTACACTCTACACTCTATACCCTACACTCTATACCCGACACTCTATACCCTACACTATACACTCTATACCCTACACTCTACACTGTATAACATACACTCTATACCCTACACTCTATACCCTACACTCTACACTCTATACCCTACACTCTATACCCTACACTCTACACTTTATACCCTACACTCTATTCCATAAACTCTATACCCTACACTCTATACCCTACACTCTATACCATACACTCTACACTCTAAACCCTACACTGTATACCCTACACTCTAATCTCTATACCCTACACTCTATACCCTACACTCTACACTCTATACCCTACACTCTACACTCTATACCCTACACTCTATACCCTACAATCTATATCATACACTCTATACCATACACACTATACCATACACTCTACACTCTATACCCTACACTCTATACCCTACACTCTACACTCTATACCCTACACTCTATACCCTACACTCTACACTCTATACCCTACACTCTATACCCTACACTCTATACCATACACTCTATACCATACACTCTATCCCCTACACTCTATCCCATACACTCTACACTCTATACCCTACACTCTACACTCTATACCCTACACTCTACACTCTATACCCTACACTCTACACCCTACACTCTATACCATACACTCTATACCCTACACTCTATACTCTATACCCTACACTCTATACCCTACACTCTATACCCTACACCCTACGCTCTATACCCTACACTCTATACCCTACACTCTACACACTATACCCTACACTCTATTCCATACACTCTATACCCTACACTCTATACCCTACACTCTACACTCTATACCCTACACTCTACACTTTACACACTATACCCTACACTCTATACCCTACACTCTATACTCTATACCCTACACTCTATACCATACATTCTACACTCTATACCCTACACTCTATACCTATCACTCTAATCCCTACACTCTACACTCTATACCCTACACTTTATACCCTACACTCTATACCCTACTCTCTACACTCTATACCCTACACTCTATACCCTACACTTTATACCCTACACTCTACACTCTATACCCTACACTCTATACCATACACTCTACACTCTATTCCCTACACTCTATACCATACACTCTAAACCCTACACTCTATACCCTACACTATACACTCTATACCCTACAATCTATACCCTACACACTATGCCCTACACTCTATACCCTACACTCTATACCCTACACTCTACACTCTATACCCTACACTCTATACCATACACTCTATACCCTAAACTCTATACCATACACTCTACACCATACAATCTATACCATACACTCTATACCTACACTCTACACTCTATACCCTTCACTCTATACCCTACACTCTATACCATACACTCTATACCCTACACTCTACACTCTATACCCTACACTCTATACCCTACACTCTATACCCTACACCCTACGCTCTATACCCTACACTCTATACCCTACACTCTATACTCTATACCCTATACTCTATTCCATACATTCTATACCCTACACTCTATACCCTACAGTCTAATCCCTACACTCTACACTCTATACCCTACACTCTGTACCCTACACTCTATACCATACACTTTATACCCTACACTCTATACCATACACTCTACACTCTATTCCATGCACTCTATACCCTACACTCTATTCCCTACACTCTACACTCTATACCCTACACTCTACAATCTATACCCTACACTCTATACCCTACACTCTATACTCTATACCCTACACTCTATACCCTACACTTTACACTCTATGCCCTACACTCTATGCACTACACTCTAATCCCTACACTCTACGCTCTATAACCTACACTCTATACTCTACACTCCATACTCTACACTCTATACCCTATACTCTACACTCTATACCCTACACTCTATACCATACACTCTAATCCCTACACTCTACACTCTATACCCTACACTCTATACCCTACACTCCATACCCTACACTCTATACCCTACACTCTACACTCTATACCCTACACTCTATACCCTACACTCTATACCCTACACTCTATACCCTACACTCTATACCCTACACTCTACACTCTATACCCTACACTCTATACCCTAAACTCTATACCATACACTCTACACCATACAATCTATACCATACACTCTATACCTACACTCTACACTCTATACCCTTCACTCTATACCCTACACTCTATACCATACACTCTATAGCCTACACTCTACACTCTATACCCTACACTCTATACCCTACACTCTATACCCTACACCCTACGCTCTTTACCCTACACTCTATACCCTACACTCTATACTCTATACCCTATACTCTATTCCATACATTCTATACCCTACACTCTATACCCTACAGTCTAATCCCTACACTCTACACTCTATACCCTACACTCTGTACCCTACACTCTATACCATACACTTTATACCCTACACTCTATACCATACACTCTACACTCTATTCCATGCACTCTATACCCTACACTCTATTCCCTACACTCTACACTCTATACCCTACACTCTACAATCTATACCCTACACTCTATACCCTACACTCTATACTCTATACCCTACACTCTATACCCTACACTATACACTCTATGCCCTACACTCTATGCACTACACTCTAATCCCTACACTCTACGCTCTATAACCTACACTCTATACTCTACACTCCATACTCTACACTCTATACCCTATACTCTACACTCTATACCCTACACTCTATACCATACACTCTAATCCCTACACTCTACACTCTATACCCTACACTCTATACCCTACACTCCATACCCTACACTCTATACCCTACACTCTACACTCTATACCCTACACTCTATACCCTACACTCTATACCCTACACTCTATACCCTACACTCTATACCCTACACTCTACACTCTATACCCTACACTCTATACCCTAAACTCTATACCATACACTCTACACCATACAATCTATACCATACACTCTATACCTACACTCTACACTCTATACCCTTCACTCTATACCCTACACTCTATACCATACACTCTATAGCCTACACTCTACACTCTATACCCTACACTCTATACCCTACACTCTATACCCTACACCCTACGCTCTTTACCCTACACTCTATACCCTACACTCTATACTCTATACCCTATACTCTATTCCATACATTCTATACCCTACACTCTATACCCTACAGTCTAATCCCTACACTCTACACTCTATACCCTACACTCTGTACCCTACACTCTATACCATACACTTTATACCCTACACTCTATACCATACACTCTACACTCTATTCCATGCACTCTATACCCTACACTCTATTCCCTACACTCTACACTCTATACCCTACACTCTACACTCTATACCCTACACTCTATACCCTACACTCTATATTCTATACCCTACACTCTATACCCTACACTATACACTCTATGCCCTACACTCTATGCCCTACACTCTAATCCCTACACTCTACACTCTATAACCTACACTCTATACTCTACACTCCATACTCTACACTCTATACCCTATACTCTACACTCTATACCCTACACTCTATACCATACACTCTAATCCCTACACTCTACACTCTATACCCTACACTCTACACCCTACACTCCATACCCTACACTCTATACCCTACACTCTACACTCTATACCCTACACTCTATACCTTACACTCTATACCCTACACTCTATACCCTACACTCTATACCCTACACTCTATACCCTACACTCTACACTCTATACCCTACACTCTATACCATACACTCTATACCCTACACTCTACACTCTATACCCTACACTCTATACCCTACACTCTATACCCTACACTCTACACTCTATACCCTACACTCTATACCCTACACTCTATACTCTACACCCTATACCCTACACTCTACACTCTATACCCTACACTCTATACCCTACACTCTACACTCTATACCCTACACTCTATACCCTACACTCTACACTCTACACTCTATACCATACACTCTATACCCTACACTCTACACTCTATACTCTACACTCTATACCCTGCACTCTATACACTACACCCTACGCTCTATACCCTACACTCTATACCCTACACTCTATACTCTATACCCTACACTCTATTCCATACATTCTATACCCTACACTCTATACCCTACACTGTAATCAGTACACTCTATACCCTACACTCTATTCCCTACACTCTATACCATACACTCTATACCCTACACTCTATACCCTACACTCTACACTCTATTCCATGCACTCTATACCCTACACTCTATACCCTACACTCTATTCCATACATTCTATACCCTACACTCTATACCCTACACTGTAATCAGTACACTCTACACTCTATACCCTACACTCTATACCCTACACTCTATACCATACAATCCATACCCTACAATCTATACCCTACAATCTACACTCTATACCCTACACTCTATACCCTACACTCTAAACCCTACATTCTATACCCTACACTCTATACCCTACACTCTACACTCTATACCCTACAATCTATACCCTACACTCTACACTCTATACCCTACACTCTATACCCTACACTCTATACCCTACACTCTATACCCTACACTCTATACCATACACTCTATACCCTACACTCTACACTCTATACCCTACACTCTATACCCTACACTCTATACCCTACACTCTACACTCTACACTCTATACCCTACACTCTATACCCTACACTCTATACTCTACACTCTATATCCAACACTCTATACCCTACACTCTATACTCTACACTCTACACTCTATACCCTACACTCTATACCCTAAACTCTATACCCTACACTCTATACCCTACACTCCATACCCTCCACTCTGTACCCTACACTCTACACTCTATAGCCTACACTCTATACCATACGCTCTATACCCTACACTCTATACCCGACACTCTATACCCTACACTATACACTCTATACCCTACACTCTACACTGTATACCATACACTCTATACCCTACACTCTATACCCTACACTCTACACTCTATACCCTACACTCTACACCCTACACTCTGTACCATACACTCTATACCCTACACTCTACACTCTATACCCTACACTCTATACCTTACACTCTATACCCTACACCCTACGCTCTATACCCTACACTCTATACCCTACACTCTACACTTTATACCCTACACTCTATTCCATACACTCTATACCCTACACTCTATACACTACACTCTACACTCTATACCTTACACTCTACACTTTACACTATATACCCTACACTCTATAGCCTACACTCTATACCCTACACTCTATACCCTACACTCTACACTCTATACCCTACATTCTATACCCTACACTCTAATCCCTACACTCTACACTCTATACCCTACAATCTATACCCTACACTCTATACCATACACTATATACCCTACACTCTACACTCTATACCCTACACTCTATGCCCTACACTCTATACCCTACACTCTATACCCTACACTATATACCCTACACTCTATACCCTACACTCTATACCATACACTATATACCCTACACTCTACACTCTATTCCCTACACTCTATACCACACACTCTATACCCTTTACTCTATACCCTACACTCTATAACCTACACTATACACTCTATACCCTACACTCTACACTCTATACCATACACTCTATACTCTACACTCTATACCCTACACTCTACACTCTATACCCTACAATCTATACCCTACACTCTATGCCCTACACTCTATACCCTACACTCTATACCATACAATCTATACCCTACACACTATACCCTACACTCTCTACCCTACACTCTACACTCTATACCCTACACTCTATAACATACACTCTATACCCTACACTCTATACCTGACACTCTATACCCTACATTCTACACCCTACACTCTACACTCTATACCGTACACTCTATACCCTACACTCTATACCCTACACTCTACACTTTATACCCTACACTCTATACCCTACACTCTATACCCTACACTCTATACCATACACTCTATACCATTTACTCTATACCCTACACTCTATACCCTACACTATACACTCTATACCCTACACTCTACACCCTACACTCTATACCCTACACTCTACACTCTATACCCTACAATCTATACCTTACACTCTATACCCTACACTATACACTCTATACCCTACACTCTATACCCTACACTCTATACTCTATACCCTACACTCTATACCCTACAGGCTATACCCTACACTGTACACCCTACACTCTACACTCTATACTCTACACTCTATACCCTACACTCTATACCCTACACTCTATACCCTACACTCTACACTTTATACCCTACACTCTATACCCTACACTCTATACTCTACACTCTATACCCTACACTCTACACTCTATACCCTACACTCTATACCCTACACTCTATACCCTACACTCTATACTCTATACCCTACACTCTATACCCTACAGGCTATACCCTACACTCAACACCCTACACTCTATACCCTACACTCTATACCCTACACTCTATACCCTACACACTATACCCTACACTCTACAATCTATACCATACACTCCATACCCTACACGCTATACCATACACTCTATACCACACACTCTATACCCTACACTCTATACCATACACTCTACACTATATACCCTACACTCTATACCCTACAATCTACACTCTATACCCTACACTCTACACTCGATACCCTACGCTCTATACCATACACTCTATACCCTAAACTCTATACCATACACACTATACCCTACACTCTATACCCTACACTCTATACGCTACACTCTACACTCTATACCCTACACTCTATACTCTACACTCTATACCCTACACTCTATACCCTACACTCTATACCTTACACTCTATACCCTACACTCTACACTCTATACCCTACACTCAATACCCTACACTCTATACCCTACACTCTATACCCTACACTCTACACTCTATACCCTAAACTCTACACTCTATACTCTACACTCTACACTCTATACCCTACACTCTATACCCTACACTCTGTACCCTACACTCTACACACTATACCCTACACTCTATACCATACACTCTACACCCTACACTCTATACCCTACACTCTATACCATACACTCTATACCCTACACTCTACACTCTATACCCTAGACTCTATACCATACACTCTATACCCTACACTCTATACCCTACACTCTAATCTCTATACCATACACTCTATACCCTACACTCTATAACATACATTCTACACCCTACAATCTATACCATACACTCTATACCCTACACTCTATAACATACATTCTACACCCTACAATCCATACCATACACTCTATACCCTACACTCTACACTCTATACCATACACTCTATACCCTACACTCTACACTTTATACCCTACACTCTATGCCCTACACTCTATAACCTACACTCTATACCCTACACGCTATACCCTACACTCTATACCCTACACTATATACCCTACACTATATACCCTACACTCTACACCCTACACTCTATACCCTACACCCTATACCCTACACTCTATACCCTAATCTCTACACCCTACACTCTATACCCTACACTCTATACCCTACACTCTATACCCTACACTCTACACTCTATACCCTACACTCTATACTCTACACTCTATACCATACACTCTATACCATACACTTTATCCCCTACACTCTATACCATACACTTTATCCCCTACACTCTATACCATACACTCTACACTCTATACCCTACACTCTGCACTCTATACCCTATACTCTATAACCTACACTCTACACTCTATACCCTACACTCTACACTCTATACCCTACACTCTATACCCTACAATCTATACCATACACTCTATACCATACACTCTATACCCTACACTCTATACCCTACACTCTATACCCTACACTCTACACTCTATACCCTACACTCTATGCCCTACAATCTATACCATACACTCTATACCATACACTCTATACCCTACACTCTATACCTCACACTCTACACTCTATCCCCTGCACTCTATACCATACACTCTACACTCTATACCCTACACTCTACACCCTACACTCTACACTCTACACCCTACACTCTATACCCTACACTCTACACTCTATACCCTACACTCTACACTCTATACCCTACACTCTATACCCTACAATCTATACCATACACTCTATACCATACACTCTACACCCTACACTCTATACCCTACACTCTATACCCTACACTCTATACCCTACACTCTATACCATACACTCTATACCCTACACTCTATACCCTACACTCTACACCCTACACATTATAGCTTACACTCTATACCCTACACTCTATACCCTAAACTCTATACCATACACTCTATACCCTACACTCTATACCCTACACTCTATACCCTACACTCTA